>NW_025729060.1:0-31017 GCF_021461385.2 Schistocerca piceifrons
GGACCACATGCTGCTGGTGGTGTGTCATTTCCACCAAAAGCCCACTTGATGGGCAACTAAAAATTGCAGCCTTGTAGTGCAATCACCCTGCTGCGAGGAAACAACGATTTACTACACTTTGGAAATAAAATGCTACATTCTTATATGAACTTGAACGAACATTCTTTAAAACACTGTAAAGCCTGAGTACACACCAATAGAAGAACAACTTGTGCTCTCCCTCTCGCCCCCCCATCCCACCCCGCCTCTCGTGGACAACATGCTGCTGGTGGTGTGTCATTTCCACCAAAAGCCCTCCTGATGGGCAAATAAAAATTGCAGCCTTGTAGTGCAATCACCCTGCTGCGAGAAAACAACGATTTACTACACTTTGGAAATAAAATGCTACATTCTTATATGAACTTGAATGAACATTCTTTAAAACACTGTAAAGCCTGAGTACATACCAATAGAAGAACAACTTGTGCTCTCCTGCTCGCCCCCCCATCCCACCCCTCCTCTCGTGGACCACATGCTGCTGGTGGTGTGTCATTTCCACCAAAAGCCCACTTGATGGGCAACTAAAAATTGCAGCCTTGTAGTGCAATTACCCTGCTGCGAGGAAACAACGATTTACTACACTTTGGAAATAAAATGCTACATGCTTATATGAACTTGAACGAACATTCTTTAAAACACTGTAAAGCCTGAGTACATACCAATAGAAGAACAACTTGTGCTCTCCTGCTCGCCCCCCAATCCCACCCCTCCTCCCGTGAAACACCTGCTGATGGTGGTGTGTCATTTCCGCCAAAAGCCCACTTGATGGGCAACTAAAAATTGCAGCCTTCTAGTGCAATCACCCTGCTGTGAGAAAACAACGATTTACTACACTTTGGAATAAAATGCTACATTCTTATATGAACTTGAACGACATTCTTTAAAACACTGTAAAGCCTGAGTACATACCAATAGAAGAACAACTTGTGCTCTCCTGCTCGCCCCCCCATCCCACCCCTCCTCTCGTGGACCACATGCTGCTGGTGGTGTGTCATTTCCACCAAAAGCCCACTTGATGGGCAACTAAAAATTGCAGCCTTGTAGTGCAATCACCCTGCTGCGAGGAAACAACGATTTACTACACTTTGGAAATAAAATGCTACATTCTTATATGAACTTGAACGAACATTCTTTAAAACACTGTAAAGCCTGAGTACATACCAATAGAAGAACAACTTGTGCTCTCCCTCTCGCCCCCCCATCCCACCCCGCCTATCGTGGACAACATGCTGCTGGTGGTGTGTCATTTCCACCAAAAGCCCTCCTGATGGGGAGATAAAAATTGCAGCCTTGTAGTTCAATCACCCTGCTGTGAGAAACAACGATTTACTACACTTTGGAAATAAAATGCTACATTCTTATATGAACTTGAACGAACATTCTTTAAAACACTGTAAAGCCTGAGTACATACCAATAGAAGAACAACTTGTGCTCTCCTGCTCGCCCCCCATCCCACCCCTCCTCTCGTGGACCACATGCTGCTGGTGGTGTGTCATTTCCACCAAAAGCCCACTTGATGGGCAACTAAAAATTGCAGCCTTGTAGTGCAATCACCCTGCTGCGAGGAAACAACGATTTACTACACTTGGGAATAAAATGCTACGTTCTTATATGAACTTCAACGAACATTCTTTAAAACACTGTAAAGCCTGAGTACATACCAATAGAAGAACAACTTGTGCTCTCCTGCTCGCCCCCCTATCGCACCCCTCCTTTCGTGGACAACATGGTGCTGGTGGTGTGTCATTTCCACCAAAAGCGCACTTGATTTGCAAATAAAAATTGCAGCCTTGTAGTGCGATCACCCTGCTGTGAGAAAACAACGATTTACTACACTTTGGAGATAAAATGCTACATTCTTATATGAACTTGAACGAACATTCTTTAAAACACTGTAAAGCCTGAGTACATACCAATAGAAGAACAACTTGTCCTCTTCCGCTCGCCCCCCCATCCCACCCCCCCCTCTCGTGGACAACATGCTGCTGGTGGTGTGTCATTTCCACCAAAAGCCCTCCTGATGGGCAAATAAAAAATTGCAGTTTTGTAGTGCGATCACCCTGCTGTGAGAAAACAACGATATACTATACTTTGGAAATAAAATGCTACATTCTTATATGAAGTTGAACGAACATTCTTTAAAACACTGTAAAGCCTGAGTACATACCAATAGAAGAACAACTTGTCCTCTTCCGCTTGCCCCCCCCATCCCACCCCCCTCTCTCGTGGACAACATGCTGCTGGTGGTGTGTCATTTCCACCTAAAGCCCTCCTGATGGGCAAATAAAAATTGCAGTTTTGTAGTGCGATCACCGTGCTGTGAGAAAACAACGATTTTACTACACTTTGGAAATAAAATGCTACATTCTTATATGAACATGAACGAACATTCTTTAAAACACTGTAAAGCCTGAGTACATACCAATAGAAGAACAACTTGTCCTCTTCCGCTTGCCCCCCCATCCCACCCCCCTCTCTCGTGGACAAAATGCTGCTGGTGGTGTGTCATTTCCACCAAAAGCCCTCCTGATGGGCAAATAAAAATTGCAGTTTTGTAGTGCGATCACCGTGCTGTGAGAAAACAACGATTTACTACACTTTGGAAATAAAATGCTACATTCTTATATGAACTTGAACGAACATTCTTTAAAACACTGTAAGCCTGAGTACATACCAATAGAAGAACAACTTGTGCTCTCCCTCTCGCCCCCCCATCCCACCCACCCCTCTCGTGGACAACATGCTGCTGGTGGTATGTCATTTCCACCAAAAGCCCTCCTGATGGGCAAATAAAAATTGCAGTTTTTTAGTGCGATCACCCTGCTGTGAGAAAACAACGATTTACTACACTTTGGAAATAAAATGCTACATTCTTATATGAACTTGAACAACATTCTTTAAAACACTGTAAAGCCTGAGTACATACCAATAGAAGAACAACTTGTGCTCTCCTGCTCGCCCCCCCATCCCACCCCTCCTCTCGTGGACCACATGCTGCTGGTGTGTGTCATTTCCACCAAAAGCCCTCCTGATGGGCAAATAAAAATTGCAGTTTTGTAGTGCGATCACCCTGCTGTGAGAAAACAACGATTTACTACACTTTGGAAATAAAATGCTACATTCTTATATGAACTTGAACGAACATTCTTTAAAACACTGTAAAGCCTGAGTACATACCAATAGAAGAACAACTTGTGCTCTCCCTCTCGCCCCCCCATCCCACCCCCCCCCTCTCGTGGACAACATGCTGCTGGTGGTGTGTCATTTCCACCAAAAGCCCTCCTGATGGGCAAATAAAAATTGCAGTTTTGTAGTGCGATCACCCTTCTGTGAGAAAACAACGATTTACTACACTTTGGAAATAAAATGCTACATTCTTATATGAACTTGAACGAACATTCTTTAAAACACTGTAAAGCCTGAGTACATACCAATAGAAGAACAACTTGTGCTCTCCCTCTCGCCCCCCCATCGCACCCCCCCCCCTCTCGTGGACAACATGCTGCTGGTGGTGTGTCATTTCCACCAAAAGCCCTCCTCATGGGCAAATAAAAATATCAGTTTTGTAGTGCGATCACCCTGCTGTGAGAAAACAACGATTTACTACACTTTGGAAATAAAATGCTACATTCTTATATGAACTTGAACGAACATTCTTTAAAACACTGTAAAGCCTGAGTACATACCAATAGAAGAACAACTTGTGCCCTCCCTCTCGCCCCCCCATCCCACCCCCCCCTCTCGTGGACAACATGCTGCTGGTGGTGTGTCATTTCCACCAAAAGCCCTCCTGATGGGCAAATAAAAATTGCAGTTTTGTAGTGCGATCACCCTGCTGTGAGAAAACAACGATTTACTACACTTTGGAAATAAAATGCTACATTCTTATATGAACTTGAACGAACATTCTTTAAAACACTGTAAAAGCCTGAGTACATACCAATAGAAGAACAACTTGAGCTCTCCTGCTCGCCCCCCCATCCCACCCCTCCTCTCGTGGACCACATGCTGCTGGTGGTGTGTCATTTCCACCAAAAGCCCACTTGATGGGCAACTAAAAATTGCAGCCTTGTAGTGCAATCACCCTGCTGCGAGGAAACAACGATTTACTACACTTTGGAAATAAAATGCTACATTCTTATATGAACTTGAACGAACATTCTTTAAAACACTGTAAAGCCTGAGTACATACCAATAGAAGAACAACTTGTGCTCTCCCTCTCGCCCCCCCATCCCACCCCCCCCTCTCGTGGACAACATGCTGCTGGTGGTGTGTCATTTCCACCAAAAGCCCTCCTGATGGGCAAATAAAAATTGCAGTTTTGTAGTGCAATCACCCTGCTGTGAGAAAACAACGATTTACTACACTTTGGAAATAAATTGCTACATTCTTATATGAACTTGAACGAACATTCTTTAAAACAATGTAAAGCCTGAGTACATACCAATAGAAGAACAACATGTGCTCTCCCTCTCGCCCCCCCATCCCACCACCCCCCCCTCTCGTGGACAACATGCTGCTGGTGGTGTGTCATTTCCACCAAAAGCCCTCCTGATGGGCAAATAAAAATTGCAGTTTTGTAGTGCGATCACCCTGCTGTGAGAAAACAACGATTTACTACACTTTGGAAATAAAATGCTACATTCTTATATGAACTTGAACGAACATTCTTTAAAACACTGTAAAGCCTGAGTACATACCAATAGAAGAACAACTTGTGCTCTCCTGCTCGTCCCCCCATCCCACCCCTCCTCTCGTGGACCACATGCTGCTGGTGGTGTGTCATTTCCACCAAAAGCCCTTCTGATGGGCAAATAAAAATTGCAGTTTTGTAGTGCGATCACCCTGCTGTGAGAAAACAACGATTTACTACACTTTGGAAATAAAATGCTACATTCTTATATGAACTTGAACGAACATTCTTTAAAACACTGTAAAGCCTGAGTACATACCAATAGAAGAACAACTTGTCCTATCCTGCTCGCCCCCCCATCCCACCCCTCCTGTCGTGGACCACATGCTGCTGGTGGTGTGTCATTTCCACCAAAAGCCCACTTGATGGGCAACTAAAAATTGCAGCCTTGTAGTGCAATCACCCTGCTGCGAGGAAACAACGATTTACTACACTTTGGAAATAAAATGCTACATTCTTATATGAACTTGAACGAACATTCTTTAAAACACTGTAAAGCCTGAGTACATACCAGTAGAAGAACAACTTGTGCTCTCCCTCTCGCCCCCCCATCCCACCCCCCCCTCTCGTGGACAACATGCTGCTGGTGGTGTGTCATTTCCACCAAAAGCCCTCCTGATGGGCAAATAAAAATTGCAGTTTTGTAGTGCGATCACCCTGCTGTGAGAAAACAACGATTTACTACACTTTGGAAATAAAATGCTACATTCTTATATGAACTTGAACGAACATTCTTTAAAACACTGTAAAGCCTGAGTACATACCAATAGAAGAACAACTTGTGCTCTCCCTCTCGCCCCCCCATCCCACCCCCCCCCCCCCTCTCGTGGACAACATGCTGCTGGTGGTGTGTCATTTCCACCAAAAGCCCTCCTGATGGGCAAATAAAAATATCAGTTTTGTAGTGCGATCACCCTGCTGTGAGAAAACAACGATTTACTACACTTTGGAAATAAAATGCTACATTCTTATATGAACTTGAACGAACATTCTTTAAAACACTGTAAAGCCTGAGTACATACCAATAGAAGAACAACTTGTGCCCTCCCTCTCGCCCCCCCATCCCACCCCCCCCTCTCGTGGACAACATGCTGCTGGTGGTGTGTCATTTCCACCAAAAGCCCTCCTGATGGGCAAATAAAAATTGCAGTTTTGTAGTGCGATCACCCTGCTGTGAGAAAACAACGATTTACTACACTTTGGAAATAAAATGCTACATTCTTATATGAACTTGAACGAACATTCTTTAAAACACTGTAAAGCCTGAGTACATACCAATAGAAGAACAACTTGTGCTCTCCTGCTCGCCCCCCCATCCCACCCCTCCTCTCGTGGACCACATGCTGCTGGTGGTTTGTCATTTCCACCAAAAGCCCATTTGATGGGCAACTAAAAATTGCAGCCTTGTAGTGCAATCACCCTGCTGCGAGGAAACAACGATTTACTACACTTTGGAAATAAAATGCTACATTCTTATATGAACTTGAACGAACATTCTTTAAAACACTGTAAAGCCTGAGTACATACCAATAGAAGAACAACTTGTGCTCTCCCTCTCGCCCCCCCATCCCACCCCCTGTCTCGTGTACAACATGCTGCTGGTGGTGTGTCATTTCCACCATAAGCCCTCCTGATGGGCAAATAAAAATATCAGTTTTGTAGTGCGATCACCCTGCTGTGAGAAAACAACGATTTACTACACTTTGGAAATAAAATGCTACATTCTTATATGAACTTGAACGAACATTCTTTAAAACACTGTAAAGCCTGAGTACATACCAATAGAAGAACAACTTGTCCTCTCCTGCTCGCCCCCCCATCCCACCCCCCGTCTCGTGTACAACATGCTGCTGGTGGTGTGTCATTTCCACCAAAAGCCCTCCTGATGGGCAAATAAAAATTGCAGTTTTGTAGTGCGATCACCCTGCTGTGAGAAAACAACGATTTACTACACTTTGGAAATAAAATGCTACATTCTTATATGAACTTGAACGAACATTCTTTAAAACACTGTAAAGCCTGAGTACATACCAATAGAAGAACAACTTGTGCTCTCCCTCTCGCCCCTCATCCCACCCCCCCCTCTCGTGGACAACATGCTGCTGGAGGTGTGTCATTTCCACCAAAAGCCCTCCTGATGGGCAAATAAAAATTGCAGTTTTGTAGTGCGATCACCCTGCTGTGAGAAAACAACGATTTACTACACTTTGGAAATAAAATGCTACATTCTTATATGAACTTGAACGAACATTCTTTAAAACACTGTAAAGCCTGAGTACATACCAATAGAAGAACAACTTGTGCTCTCCTGCTCGCCCCCCCATCCCACCCCTCCTCTCGTGGACCACATGCTGCTGGTGGTGTGTCATTTCCACCAAAAGCCCACTTGATGGGCAACTAAAAATTGCAGCCTTGTAGTGCAATCACCCTGCTGCGAGGAAACAACGATTTACTACACTTTGGAAATAAAATGCTACATTCTTATATGAACTTGAACGAACATTCTTTAAAACACTGTAAAGCCTGAGTACATACCAATAGAAGAACAACTTGTGCTCTCCCTCTCGCCCCCCCATCCCACCCCCCACCCCCCCTCTCGTGGACAACATGCTGCTGGTGGTGTGTCATTTCCACCAAAGGCCCTCCTGATGGGCAAATAAAAATATCAGTTTTGTAGTGCGATCACCCTGCTGTGAGAAAACAACGATTTACTACACTTTGGAAATAAAATGCTACATTCTTATATGAACTTGAACGAACATTCTTTAAAACACTGTAAAGCCTGAGTACATACCAATAGAAGAACAACTTGTGCTCTCCCTCTCGCCCCCCCATCCCACCCCCCCCTCTCGTGGGCAACATGCTGCTGGTGGTGTGTCATTTCCACCAAAAGCCCTCCTGATGGGCAAACAAAAATATCAGTTTTGTAGTGCGATCACCCTGCTGTGAGAAAACAACGATTTACTACACTTTGGAAATAAAATGCTACATTCTTATATGAACTTGAACGAACATTCTTTAAAACACTGTAAAGCCTGAGTACATACCAATAGAAGAACAACTTGTGCTCTCCCTCTCGCCCCCCCAACCCACCCACCCCCTCTCGTGGACAACATGCTGCTGGTGGTGTGTCATTTCCATCAAAAGCCCTCCTGATGGGCAAATAAAAATATCAGTTTTGTAGTGCGATCACCCTGCTGTGAGAAAGCAACGATTTACTACACTTTGGAAATAAAATGCTACATTCTTATATGAACTTGAACGAACATTCTTTAAAACACTGTAAAGCCTGAGTACATACCAATAGAAGAACAACTTGTCCTCTCCTGCTCGCCCCCCCATCCCACCCCCCCTCTCGTGTACAACATGCTGCTGGTGGTGTGTCATTTCCACCAAAAGCCCTCCTGATGGGCAAATAAAAATTGCAGTTTTGTAGTGCGATCACCCTGCTGTGAGAAAACAACGATTTACTTCACTTTGGAAATAAAATGCTACATTCTTATATGAACTTGAACGAACATTCTTTAAAACACTGTAAAGCCTGAGTACATACCAATAGAAGAACAACTTGTCCTCTCCTGCTCGCCCCCCCATCCCACCCCTCCTCTCGTGGACCACATGCTGCTGGTGGTGTGTCATTTCCACCAAAAGCCCCCTTGATGGGCAACTAAAAATTGCAGCCTTGTAGTGCAATCACCCTGCTGCGAGGAAACAACGATTTACTACACTTTGGAAATAAAATGCTACATTCTTATATGAACTTGAACGAACATTCTTTAAAACACTGTAAAGCCTGAGTACATACCAATAGAAGAACAACTTGTGCTCTCCCTCTCGCCCCCCCATCCCACCCCCCCCTCTCGTGGACAACATGCTGCTGGTGGTGTGTCATTTCCACCAAAAGCCCTCCTGATGGGCAAATAAAAATTGCAGTTTTGTAGTGCGATCACCCTGCTGTGAGAAAACAACGATTTACTACACTTTGGAAATAAAATGCTACATTCTTATATGAACTTGAACGAACATTCTTTAAAACACTGTAAAGCCTGAGTACATACCAATAGAAGAACAACTTGTGCTCTCCCTCTCGCCCCCCCATCCCACCCCCCCCTCTCGTGGACAACATGCTGCTGGTGGTGTGTCATTTCCACCAAAAGCCCTCCTGATGGGCAAATAAAAATATCAGTTTTGTAGTGCGATCACCCTGCTGTGAGAAAACAACGATTTACTACACTTTGGAAATAAAATGCTACATTCTTATATGAACTTGAACGAACATTCTTTAAAACACTGTAAAGCCTGAGTACATACCAATAGAAGAACAACTTGTGCTCTCCCTCTCGCCCCCCCATCCCACCCCACCCTCTCGTGGACAACATGCTGCTGGTGGTGTGTCATTTCCACCAAAAGCCCTCCTGATGGGCAAATAAAAATTGCAGTTTTGTAGTGCGATCACCCTGCTGTGAGAAAACAACGATTTACTACACTTTGGAAATAAAATGCTACATTCTTATATGAACTTGAACGAACATTCTTTAAAACTCTGTAAAGCCTGAGTACATACCAATAGAAGAACAACTTGTGCTCTCCTGCTCGCCCCCCCATCCCACCCCTCCTCTCGTGGACCACATGCTGCTGGTGGTGTGTCATTTCCACAAAAAGCCCACTTGATGGGCAACTAAAAATTGCAGCCTTGTAGTGCAATCACCCTGCTGCGAGGAAACAACGATTTACTACACTTTGGAAATAAAATGCTACATTCTTATATGAACTTGAACGAACATTCTTTAAAACACTGTAAAGCCTGAGTACATACCAATAGAAGAACAACTTGTGCTCTCCCTCTCGCCCCCCCATCCCACCCCCCACCCCCCCCCCTCTCGTGGACAACATGCTGCTGGTGGTGTGTCATTTCCACCAAAAGCCCTCCTGATGGGCAAATAAAAATATCAGTTTTGTAGTGCGATCACCCTGCTGTGAGAAAACAACGATTTACTACACTTTGGAAATAAAATGCTACATTCTTATATGAACTTGAGCGAATATTCTTTAAAACACTGTAAAGCCTGAGTACATACCAATGGAAGAACAACTTGTGCTCTCCCTCTCGCCCCCCCATCCTACCCCCCCCCTCTCGTGGACAACATGCTGCTGGTGGTGTGTCATTTCCACCAAAAGCCCTCCTGATGGGCAAACAAAAATATCAGTTTTGTAGTGCGATCACCCTGCTGTGAGAAAACAACGATTTACTACACTTTGGAAATAAAATGCTACATTCTTATATGAACTTGAACGAACATTCTTTAAAACACTGTAAAGCCTGAGTACATACCAATAGAAGAACAACTTGTGCTCTTCCTCTCGCCCCCCCATCCCACCCCCACCCCCCTCTCGTGGACAACATGCTGCTGGTGGTGTGTCATTTCCACCAAAAGCCCTCTTGATGGGCAAATAAAAAATGCAGTTTTGTAGTGCGATCACCCTGCTGTGAGAAAACAACAATTTACTACACTTTGGAAATAAAATGCTACATTCTTATATGAACTTGAACGAACATTCTTTAAAACACTGTAAAGCCTGAGTACATACCAATAGAAGAACAACTTGTGCTCTCCTGCTCGCCCCCCCATCCCACCCCTCCTCTCGTGGACCACATGCTGCTGGTGGTGTGTCATTTCCACCAAAAGCCCACTTGATGGGCAACTAAAAATTGCAGCCTTGTAGTGCAATCACCCTGCTGCGAGGAAACAACGATTTACTACACTTTGGAAATAAAATGCTACATTCTTATATGAACTTGAACGAACATTCTTTAAAACACTGTAAAGCCTGAGTACATACCAATAGAAGAACAACTTGTGCTCTCCTGCTCGCCCCCCCATCCCACCCCTCCTCTCGTGGACCACATGCTGCTGGTGGTGTGTCATTTCCACCAAAAGCCCACTTGATGGGCAACTAAAAATTGCAGCCTTGTAGTGCAATCACCCTGCTGCGAGGAAACAACGATTTACTACACTTTGGAAATAAAATGCTACATTCTTATATGAACTTGAACGAACATTCTTTAAAACACTGTAAAGCCTGAGTACATACCAATAGAAGAACAACTAGTCCTCTCCTGCTCGCCCCCCGATCCCACCCCCCCTCTCGTGGACAACATGCTGCTGGTGGTGTGTCATTTCCACCAAAAGCCCTCCTGATGGGCAAATAAAAATTGCAGTTTTGTAGTGCGATCACCCTGCTGTGAGAAAACAACGATTTACTACACTTTGGAAATAAAATGCTACATTCTTATATGAACTTGAAAGAACATTCTTTAAAACACTGTAAAGCCTGAGTACATACCAATAGAAGAACAACTTGTCCTCTCCTGCTTGCCCCCCCATCCCACCCCTCCTCTCGTGGACCACATGCTGCTGGTGGTGTGTCATTTCCACCAAAAGCCCACTTGATGGGCAACTAAAAATTGCAGCCTTGTATTGCAATCACCCTGCTGCGAGGAAACAACGATTTACTACACTTTGGAAATAAAATGCTACATTCTTATATGAACTTGAACGAACATTCTTTAAAACACTGTAAAGCCTGAGTACATACCAATAGAAGAACAACTTGTGCTCTCCCTCTCGCCCCCCCATCCCACCCCCCCCTCTCGTGGGCAACATGCTGATGGTGGTGTGTCATTTCCACCAAAAGCCCTCCTGATGGGCAAATAAAAATTGCAGTTTTGTAGTGCGATCACCCTGCTGTGAGAAAACAACGATTTACTACACTTTGGAAATAAAATGCTACATTCTTATATGAACTTGAACGAACATTCTTTAAAACACTGTAAAGCCTGAGTACATACCAATAGAAAGACAACTTGTCCTCTCCTGGTCGCCCCCCCATCCCACCCCCCCCTCTCGTGGACGACATGCTGCTGGTGGTGTGTCATTTCCACCAAAAGCCCTCCTGATGGGCAAATAAAAATTGCAGTTTTGTAGTGCGATCACCCTGCTGTGAGAAAACAACGATTTACTACACTTTGGAAATTAAATGCTACATTCTTATATGAACTTGAACGAACATTCTTTAAAACACTGTAAAGCCTGAGTACATACCAATAGAAGAAGAACTTGTGCTCCCCCTCTCACCCCCCCATCCCACGCCCCCCTCTCGTGGACAACATGCTGCTGGTGGTGTGTCATTTCCACCAAAAGCCCTCCTGATGGGCAAATAAAAATTGCAGTTTTGTAGTGCGATCACCCTGCTGTGAGAAAACAACGATTTACTACACTTTGGAAATAAAATGCTACATTCTTATATGAACTTGAACGAACATTCTTTAAAACACTGTAAAGCCTGAGTACATACCAATAGAAGAACAACTTGTGCTCTCCCTCTCGCCCCCCCATCCCACCCCCCCCTCTCGTGGGCAACATGCTGATGGTGGTGTGTCATTTCCACCAAAAGCCCTCCTGATGGGCAAATAAAAATTGCAGTTTTGTAGTGCGATCACCCTGCTGTGAGAAAACAACGATTTACTACACTTTGGAAATAAAATGCTACATTCTTATATGAACTTGAACGAACATTCTTTAAAACACTGTAAAGCCTGAGTACATACCAATAGAAGGACAACTTGTCCTCTCCTGGTCGCCCCCCCATCCTACCCCCCCCTCTCGTGGACAACATGCTGCTGGTGGTGTGTCATTTCCACCAAAAGCCCTCCTGATGGGCAAATAAAAATTGCAGTTTTGTAGTGCGATCACCCTGCTGTGAGAAAACAACGATTTACTACACTTTGGAAATAAAATGCTACATTCTTATATGAACTTGAACGAACATTCTTAAAAACACTGTAAAGCCTGAGTACATACCAATAGAAGAACAACTTGTGCTCCCCCTCTCACCCCCCCATCCCACCCCCCCCTCTCGTGGACAACATGCTGCTGGTGGTGTGTCATTTCCACCAAAAGCCCTCCTGATGGGCAAATAAAAATTGCAGTTTTGTAGTGCGATCACCCTGCTGTGAGAAAACAACGATTTACTACACTTTGGAAATAAAATGCTACAGTCTTATATGAACTTGAACGAACATTCTTTAAAACACTGTAAAGCCTTAGTACATACCAATAGAAGAACAACTTGTGCTCTCCCTCTCGCCCCCCCATCCCACCCCCCCCTCTCGTGGACAACATGCTGCTGGTGGTGTGTCATTTCCACCAAAAGCCCTCCTGATGGGCAAATAAAAATTGCAGTTTTGTAGTGCGATCACCCTGCTGTGAGAAAACAACGATTTACTACACTTTGGAAATAAAATGCTACATTCTTATATGAACTTGAACGAACATTCTTTAAAACACTGTAAAGCCTGAGTACATACCAATAGAAGAACAACTTGTGCTCTCCCTCTCGCCCCCCCATCCCACCCCCCCCCCCCTCTCGTGGACAACATGCTGCTGGTGGTGTGTCATTTCCACCAAAAGCCCTCCTGATGGGCAAATAAAAATTGCAGTTTTGTAGTGCGATCACCCTGCTGTGAGAAAACAACGATTTACTACACTTTGGAAATAAAATGCTACATTCTTATATGAACTTGAACGAACATTCTTTAAAACACTGTAAAGCCTGAGTACATACCATTAGAAGAACAACTTGTGCTCTCCTTCTCGCCCCCCCATCCCACCCCCCCCTCTCGTGGACAACATGCTGCTGGTGGTGTGTCATTTCCACCAAAAGCCCACTTGATGGGCAACTAAAAATTGCAGCCTTGTAGTGCAATCACCCTGCTGCGAGGAAACAACGATTTACTACACTTTGGAAATAAAATGCTACATTCTTATATGAACTTGAACGAACATTCTTTAAAACACTGTAAAGCCTGAGTACATACCAATAGAAGAACAACTAGTCCTCTCCTGCTCGCCCCCCGATCCCACCCCCCCTCTCGTGGACAACATGCTGCTGGTGGTGTGTCATTTCCACCAAAAGCCCTCCTGATGGGCAAATAAAAATATCAGTTTTGTAGTGCGATCACCCTGCTGTGAGAAAACAACGATTTACTACACTTTGGAAATAAAATGCTACATTCTTATATGAACTTGAAAGAACATTCTTTAAAACACTGTAAAGCCTGAGTACATACCAATAGAAGAACAACTTGTCCTCTCCTGCTTGCCCCCCCATCCCACCCCTCCTCTCGTGGACCACATGCTGCTGGTGGTGTGTCATTTCCACCAAAAGCCCACTTGATGGGCAACTAAAAATTGCAGCCTTGTAGTGCAATCACCCTGCTGCGAGGAAACAACGATTTACTACACTTTGGAAATAAAATGCTACATTCTTATATGAACTTGAACGAACATTCTTTAAAACACTGTAAAGCCTGAGTACATACCAATAGAAGTACAACTTGTGCTCTCCCTCTCGCCCCCCCATCCCACCCCCCCCTCTCGTGGGCAACATGCTGATGGTGGTGTGTCATTTCCACCAAAAGCCCTCCTGATGGGCAAATAAAAATTGCAGTTTTGTAGTGCGATCACCCTGCTGTGAGAAAACAACGATTTACTACACTTTGGAAATAAAATGCTACATTCTTATATGAACTTGAACGAACATTCTTTAAAACACTGTAAAGCCTGAGTACATACCAATAGAAAGACAACTTGTCCTCTCCTGGTCGCCCCCCCATCCCACCCTCCCCTCTCGTGGACGACATGCTGCTGGTGGTGTGTCATTCCCACCAAAAGCCCTCCTGATGGGCAAATAAAAATTGCAGTTTTGTAGTGCGATCACCCTGCTGTGAGAAAACAACGATTTACTACACTTTGGAAATAAAATGCTACATTCTTATATGAACTTGAACGAACATTCTTTAAAACACTGTAAAGCCTGAGTACATACCAATAGAAGAAGAACTTGTGCTCCCCCTCTCACCCCCCCATCCCACCCCCCCCTCTCGTGGACAACATGCTGCTGGTGGTGTGTCATTTCCACCAAAAGCCCTCCTGATGGGCAAATAAAAATTGCAGTTTTGTAGTGCGATCACCCTGCTGTGAGAAAACAACGATTTACTACACTTTGGAAATAAAATGCTACAGTCTTATATGAACTTGAATGAACATTCTTTAAAACACTGTAAAGCCTGAGTACATACCAATAGAAGAACAACTTGTGCTCTCCCTCTCGCCCCCCCCATCCCACCCCCCCCTCTCGTGGACAACATGCTGCTGGTGGTGTGTCATTTCCACCAAAAGCCCTCCTGATGGGCAAATAAAAATTGCAGTTTTGTAGTGCGATCACCCTGCTGTGAGAAAACAACGATTTACTACACTTTGGAAATAAAATGCTACATTCTTATATGAACTTGAACGAACATTCTTTAAAACACTGTAAAGCCTGAGTACATACCAATAGAAGAACAACTTGTGCTCTCCCTCTCGCCCCCCCATCCCACCCCCCCCCCC
Organism: Schistocerca piceifrons; assembly: GCF_021461385.2. Taxonomy (NCBI): domain Eukaryota; kingdom Metazoa; phylum Arthropoda; class Insecta; order Orthoptera; family Acrididae; genus Schistocerca; species Schistocerca piceifrons. The sequence continues at coordinate 15,186 of NW_025729060.1, forward strand.
CCTCTCGTGGACAACATGCTGCTGGTGGTGTGTCATTTCCACCAAAAGCCCTCCTGATGGGCAAATAAAAATTGCAGTTTTGTAGTGCGATCACCCTGCTGTGAGAAAACAACGATTTACTACACTTTGGAAATAAAATGCTACATTCTTATATGAACTTGAACGAACATTCTTTAAAACACTGTAAAGCCTGAGTACATACCAATAGAAGAACAACTTGTGCTCTCCTGCTCGCCCCCCCCATCCCGCCCCTCCTCTCGTGGACCACATGCTGCTGGTGGTGTGTCATTTCCACCAAAAGCCCACTTGTTGGGCAACTAAAAATTGCAGCCTAGTAGTGCAATCACCCTGCTGCGAGGAAACAACGATTTACTACACTTTGGAAATAAAATGCTACATTCTTATATGAACTTGAACGAACATTCTTTAAAACACTGTAAAGCCTGAGTACATACCAATAGAAGAACAACTTGTGCTCTCCCTCTCGCCCCCCCATCCCACCCCCCCCCTCTCGTGGACAACATGCTGCTGGTGGTGTGTCATTTCCACCAAAAGCCCTCCTGATGGGCAAATAAAAATTGCAGTTTTGTAGTGCGATCACCCTGCTGTGAGAAAGCAACGATTTACTACACTTTGGAAATAAAATGCTACATTCTTATATGAACTTGAACGAACATTCTTTAAAACACTGTAAAGCCTGAGTACATACCAATAGAAGAACAACTTGTGCTCTCCCTCTCGCCCCCCCATCCCACCCCCCCCTCTCGTGGGCAACATGCTGATGGTGGTGTGTCATTTCCACCAAAAGCCCTCCTGATGGGCAAATAAAAATTGCAGTTTTGTAGTGCGATCACCCTGCTGTGAGAAAACAACGATTTACTACACTTTGGAAATAAAATGCTACATTCTTATATGAACTTGAACGAACATTCTTTAAAACACTGTAAAGCCTGAGTACATACCAATAGAAGGACAACTTGTCCTCTCCTGGTCGCCCCCCCATCCTACCCCCCCCTCTCGTGGACAACATGCTGCTGGTGGTGTGTCATTTCCACCAAAAGCCCTCCTGATGGGCAAATAAAAATTGCAGTTTTGTAGTGCGATCACCCTGCTGTGAGAAAACAACGATTTACTACACTTTGGAAATAAAATGCTACATTCTTATATGAACTTGAACGAACATTCTTAAAAACACTGTAAAGCCTGAGTACATACCAATAGAAGAACAACTTGTGCTCCCCCTCTCACCCCCCCATCCCACCCCCCCCCCTCTCGTGGACAACATGCTGCTGGTGGTGTGTCATTTCCACCAAAAGCCCTCCTGATGGGCAAATAAAAATTGCAGTTTTGTAGTGCGATCACCCTGCTGTGAGAAAACAACGATTTACTACACTTTGGAAATAAACTGCTACAGTCTTATATGAACTTGAACGAACATTCTTTAAAACACTGTAAAGCCTTAGTACATACCAATAGAAGAACAACTTGTGCTCTCCCTCTCGCCCCCCCATCCCACCCCCCCCCTCTCGTGGACAACATGCTGCTGGTGGTGTGTCATTTCCACCAAAAGCCCTCCTGATGGGCAAATAAAAATTGCAGTTTTGTAGTGCGATCACCCTGCTGTGAGAAAACAACGATTTACTACACTTTGGAAATAAAATGCTACATTCTTATATGAACTTGAACGAACATTCTTTAAAACACTGTAAAGCCTGAGTACATACCAATAGAAGAACAACTTGTGCTCTCCCTCTCGCCCCCCCATCCCACCCCCCCCCCCTCTCGTGGACAACATGCTGCTGGTGGTGTGTCATTTCCACCAAAAGCCCTCCTGATGGGCAAATAAAAATTGCAGTTTTGTAGTGCGATCACCCTGCTGTGAGAAAACAATGATTTACTACACTTTGGAAATAAAATGCTACATTCTTATATGAACTTGAACGAACATTCTTTAAAAACACTGTAAAGCCTGAGTACATACCATTAGAAGAACAACTTGTGCTCTCCCTCTCGCCCCCCCATCCAACCCCCCCCTCTCGTGGACAACATGCTGCTGGTGGTGTGTCATTTCCACAAAAAGCCCTCCTGATGGGCAAATAGAAATTGCAGTTTGTAGTGCGATCACCCTGCTGTGAGAAAACAACGATTTACTACACTTTGGAAATAAAATGCTACATTCTTATATGAACTTGAACGAACATTCTTTAAAACACTGTAAAGCCTGAGTACATACCAATAGAAGAACAACTTGTGCTCTCCCTCTCGCCCCCCCATCCCACCCCCCCCCTCTCGTGGACAACATGCTGCTGGTGGTGTGTCATTTCCACCAAAAGCCCTCGTGATGGGCAAATAAAAATATCAGTTTTGTAGTGCGATCACCCTGCTGTGAGAAAACAACGATTTACTACACTTTGGAAATAAAATGCTACATTCTTATATGAACTTGAAAGAACATTCTTTAAAACACTGTAAAGCCTGAGTACATACCAATAGAAGAACAACTTGTCCTCTCCTGCTTGCCCCCCCATCCCACCCCTCCTCTCGTGGACCACATGCTGCTGGTGGTGTGTCATTTCCACCAAAAGCCCACTTGATGGGCAACTAAAAATTGCAGCCTTGTAGTGCAATCACCCTGCTGCGAGGAAACAACGATTTACTACACTTTGGAAATAAAATGCTACATTCTTATATGAACTTGAACGAACATTCTTTAAAACACTGTAAAGCCTGAGTACATACCAATAGAAGTACAACTTGTGCTCTCCCTCTCGCCCCCCCCATCCCACCCCCCCCTCTCGTGGGCAACATGCTGATGGTGGTGTGTCATTTCCACCAAAAGCCCTCCTGATGGGCAAATAAAAATTGCAGTTTTGTAGTGCGATCACCCTGCTGTGAGAAAACAACGATTTACTACACTTTGGAAATAAAATGCTACATTCTTATATGAACTTGAACGAACATTCTTTAAAACACTGTAAAGCCTGAGTACATACCAATAGAAAGACAACTTGTCCTCTCCTGGTCGCCCCCCCATCCCACCCCCCCCTCTCGTGGACGACATGCTGCTGGTGGTGTGTCATTCCCACCAAAAGCCCTCCTGATGGGCAAATAAAAATTGCAGTTTTGTAGTGCGATCACCCTGCTGTGAGAAAACAACGATTTACTACACTTTGGAAATAAAATGCTACATTCTTATATGAACTTGAACGAACATTCTTTAAAACACTGTAAAGCCTGAGTACATACCAATAGAAGAAGAACTTGTGCTCCCCCTCTCACCCCCCCATCCCACCCCACCCTCTCGTGGACAACATGCTGCTGGTGGTGTGTCATTTCCACCAAAAGCCCTCCTGATGGGCAAATAAAAATTGCAGTTTTGTAGTGCGATCACCCTGCTGTGAGAAAACAACGATTTACTACACTTTGGAAATAAAATGCTACAGTCTTATATGAACTTGAATGAACATTCTTTAAAACACTGTAAAGCCTGAGTACATACCAATAGAAGAACAACTTGTGCTCTCCCTCTCGCCCCCCCATCCCACCCCCCCCTCTCGTGGACAACATGCTGCTGGTGGTGTGTCATTTCCACCAAAAGCCCTCCTGATGGGCAAATAAAAATTGCAGTTTTGTAGTGCGATCACCCTGCTGTGAGAAAACAACGATTTACTACACTTTGGAAATAAAATGCTACATTCTTATATGAACTTGAACGAACATTCTTTAAAACACTGTAAAGCCTGAGTACATACCAATAGAAGAACAACTTGTGCTCTCCCTCTCGCCCCCCCATCCCACCCCCCCCCCCCCCCTCTCGTGGACAACATGCTGCTGGTGGTGTGTCATTTCCACCAAAAGCCCTCCTGATGGGCAAATAAAAATTGCAGTTTTGTAGTGCGATCACCCTGCTGTGAGAAAACAACGATTTACTACACTTTGGAAATAAAATGCTACATTCTTATATGAACTTGAACGAACATTCTTTAAAACACTGTAAAGCCTGAGTACATACCAATAGAAGAACAACTTGTGCTCTCCTGCTCGCCCCCCCATCCCGCCCCTCCTCTCGTGGACCACATGCTGCTGGTGGTGTGTCATTTCCACCAAAAGCCCACTTGTTGGGCAACTAAAAATTGCAGCCTAGTAGTGCAATCACCCTGCTGCGAGGAAACAACGATTTACTACACTTTGGAAATAAAATGCTACATTCTTATATGAACTTGAACGAACATTCTTTAAAACACTGTAAAGCCTGAGTACATACCAATAGAAGAACAACTTGTGCTCTCCCTCTCGCCCCCCCATCCCACCCCCCCCCCTCTCGTGGACAACATGCTGCTGGTGGTGTGTCATTTCCACCAAAAGCCCTCCTGATGGGCAAATAAAAATTGCAGTTTTGTAGTGCGATCACCCTGCTGTGAGAAAACAACGATTTACTACACTTTGGAAATAAAATGCTACATTCTTATATGAACTTGAACGAACATTCTTTAAAACACTGTAAAGCCTGAGTACATACCAATAGAAGAACAACTTGTGCTCTCCCTCTCGCCCCCCCCATCCCACCCCCCCCTCTCGTGGGCAACATGCTGATGGTGGTGTGTCATTTCCACCAAAAGCCCTCCTGATGGGCAAATAAAAATTGCAGTTTTGTAGTGCGATCACCCTGCTGTGAGAAAACAACGATTTACTACACTTTGGAAATAAAATGCTACATTCTTATATGAACTTGAACGAACATTCTTTAAAACACTGTAAAGCCTGAGTACATACCAATAGAAGGACAACTTGTCCTCTCCTGGTCGCCCCCCCATCCTACCCCCCCCTCTCGTGGACAACATGCTGCTGGTGGTGTGTCATTTCCACCAAAAGCCCTCCTGATGGGCAAATAAAAATTGCAGTTTTGTAGTGCGATCACCCTGCTGTGAGAAAACAACGATTTACTACACTTTGGAAATAAAATGCTACATTCTTATATGAACTTGAACGAACATTCTTAAAAACACTGTAAAGCCTGAGTACATACCAATAGAAGAACAACTTGTGCTCCCCCTCTCACCCCCCCATCCCACCCCCCCCCTCTCGTGGACAACATGCTGCTGGTGGTGTGTCATTTCCACCAAAAGCCCTCCTGATGGGCAAATAAAAATTGCAGTTTTGTAGTGCGATCACCCTGCTGTGAGAAAACAACGATTTACTACACTTTGGAAATAAAATGCTACAGTCTTATATGAACTTGAACGAACATTCTTTAAAACACTGTAAAGCCTTAGTACATACCAATAGAAGAACAACTTGTGCTCTCCCTCTCGCCCCCCCATCCCACCCCCCCCTCTCGTGGACAACATGCTGCTGGTGGTGTGTCATTTCCACCAAAAGCCCTCCTGATGGGCAAATAAAAATTGCAGTTTTGTAGTGCGATCACCCTGCTGTGAGAAAACAACGATTTACTACACTTTGGAAATAAAATGCTACATTCTTATATGAACTTGAACGAACATTCTTTAAAACACTGTAAAGCCTGAGTACATACCAATAGAAGAACAACTTGTGCTCTCCCTCTCGCCCCCCCATCCCACCCCCCCCCCCCTCTCGTGGACAACATGCTGCTGGTGGTGTGTCATTTCCACCAAAAGCCCTCCTGATGGGCAAATAAAAATTGCAGTTTTGTAGTGCAATCACCCTGCTGTGAGAAAACAACGATTTACTACACTTTGGAAATAAAATGCTACATTCTTATATGAACTTGAACGAACATTCTTTAAAACACTGTAAAGCCTGAGTACATACCATTAGAAGAACAACTTGTGCTCTCCCTCTCGCCCCCCCATCCAACCCCCCCCTCTCGTGGACAACATGCTGCTGGTGGTGTGTCATTTCCACAAAAAGCCCTCCTGATGGGCAAATAGAAATTGCAGTTTTGTAGTGCGATCACCCTGCTGTGAGAAAACAACGATTTACTACACTTTGGAAATAAAATGCTACATTCTTATATGAACTTGAACGAACATTCTTTAAAACACTGTAAAGCCTGAGTACATACCAATAGAAGAACAACTTGTGCTCTCCCTCTCGCCCCCCCATCCCACCCCCCCCTCTCGTGGACAACATGCTGCTGGTGGTGTGTCATTTCCACCAAAAGCCCTCGTGATGGGCAAATAAAAATATCAGTTTTGTAGTGCGATCACCCTGCTGTGAGAAAACAACGATTTACTACACTTTGGAAATAAAATGCTACATTCTTATATGAACTTGAACGAACATTCTTTAAAACACTGTAAAGCCTGAGTACATACCAATAGATTAACAACTTGTGCTCTCCTGCTCGCCCCCCCATCCCACCCCTCCTCTCGTGGACCACATGCTGCTGGTGGTGTGTCATTTGCACCAAAAGCCCACTTGACGGGCAACTAAAAATTGCAGCCTTGTAGTGCAATCACCCTGCTGCGAGGAAACAACGATTTACTACACTTTGGAAATAAAATGCTACATTCTTATATGAACTTGAACGAACATTCTTTAAAACACTGTAAAGCCTGAGTACATACCAATAGAAGAACAACTTGTGCTCTCCCTCTCGCCCCCCCATCCCACCCCCCCCTCTCGTGGACAACATGCTGCTGGTGGTGTGTCATTTCCACCAAAAGCCCTCCTGATGGGCAAATAAAAATTGCAGTTTTGTAGTGCGATCACCCTGCTGTGAGAAAACAACGATTTACTACACTTTGGAAATAAAATGCTACATTCTTATATGAACTTGAACGAACATTCTTTAAAACACTGTAAAGCCTGAGTACATACCAATAGAACAACAACTTGTCCTCTCCTGCTCGCCCCCCCATCCCACCCCCCCTCTCGTGGACAACATGCTGCTGGTGGTGTGTCATTTCCACCAAAAGCCCTCCTGATGGGCAAATAAAAATTGCAGTTTTGTAGTGCGATCACCCTGCTGTGAGAAAACAACGATTTACTACACTTTGGAAATAAAATGCTACATTCTTATATGAACTTGAACGAACATTCTTTAAAACACTGTAAAGCCTGAGTACATACCAATAGAAGAACAACTTGTGCTCTCCCTCTCGCCCCCCCCATCCCACCCCGCCTCTCGTTGACCACATGCTGCTGGTGGTGTGTCATTTCCACCAAAAGCCCACTTGATGGGCAACTAAAAATTGCAGCCTTGTAGTGCAATCACCCTGCTGCGAGGAAACAATGATTTACTACACTTTGGAAATAAAATGCTACATTCTTATATGAACTTGAACGAACATTCTTTAAAACACTGTAGAGCCTGAGTACATACCAAAAGAAGAACAACTTGTGCTCTCCCTCTCGCCCCCCCATCCCACCCCCCCCTCTCGTGGACAACATGCTGCTGGTGGTGTGTCATTTCCACCAAAAGCCCACTTGATGGGCAAATAAAAATTGCAGTTTTGTAGTGCGATCACCCTGCTGTGAGAAAACAACGATTTACTACACTTTGGAAATAAAATGCTACATTCTTATATGAACTTGAACGAACATTCTTTAAAACACTGTAAAGCCTGAGTACATACCAATAGAAGAACAACTTGTGCTCTCCCTCTCGCCCCCCTATCCCACCCCGCCTCTCGTGGACAACATGCTGCTGGTGGTGTGTCATTTCCACCAAAAGCCCTCGTGATGGGCAAATAAAAATTGCAGTTTTGTAGTGCGATCACCCTGCTGTGAGAAAACAACGATTTACTACACTTTGGAAATAAAATGCTACATTCTTATATGAACTTGAACGACCATTCTTTAAAACACTGTAAAGCCTGAGTACATACCAATAGAAGAACAACTTGTGCTCTCCCTCTCGCCCCCCCATCCCACCCCTCCTCTCGTGGACAACATGCTGCTGGTGGTGTGTCATTTCCACCAAAAGCCCACTTGATGGGCAAATAAAAATTGCAGCCATGTAGTGCGATTACCCTGTTGTGAGAAAACAACGATTTACTACACTTTGGAAATAAAATGCTACATTCTTATATGAACTTGAACGAACATTCTTTAAAACACTGTAAGGAATGAGTACATACCAACAGAAGAACAACTTGCCCTCTTCCGCTCGCCCCCCCATCCCACCCCCCCCTCTCGTAAACAACATGCTGCTGGTGGTGTGTCATTTCCACCAAAAGCCCACCTGATGGGCAAATAAAAATTGCAGCCTTGTAGTGCGATCACCCTGCTGTGAGAAAACAACGATTTACTACACTTTGGAAATAAAATGCTACATTCTTATATGAATTTGAACGAACATTCTTTAAAACACTGTAAAGCCTGAGTACACACCAATAGAAGAACAACTTGTCCTCTTCCGCTCGCCCCCCCCCTCCCACCCCCCCCCCCCCTCTCGTGGACAACATGCTGGTGGTGGTGTGTCATTTCCACCAAAAGCCCACTTGATGGGCAAATAAATATTGCAGCCTTGTAGTGCAATCACCCTGCTGTGAGAAAACAATGATTTACTACACTTTGGAAATAAAATGCTACATTCTTATATGAACTTGAACGAACATTCTTTAAAACACTATAAAGCCTTAGTACATACCAATAGAAGAACAACTTGTCCTCTTCCGCTCGCCCCCCCATCCCACCCCTTCTCTTGTGGACAACATGCTGCTGGTGGTGTGTCATTTCCACCAAAAGCCCACTTGATGGGCAAATAAAAATTGCAGCCTTGTAGTGCAATCACCCTGCTGTGAGAAAACAACGATTTACTACACTTTGGATATAAAATGCTATATTCTTATATGGACTTGAACATACATTCTTTAAAACACTATAAAGCTTTAGTACATACCAATGGAAGAACAACTTGTCCTCTTACGCTCGCCCCCCCCCCCCCCCCCCCTCCACAGCACCCCTCTCGTGGACAAATAAATATTGCAGCCTTGTAGTGCGATCACCCTGCTGTGAGCAAACAACAATTTACTACACTTTGGAAATAAAATGCTACATTCTTATATGAACTTTAACGAACATTCTTTAAAACACTCTAAAGCATTAGTACATACCAATAGCAGAACAACTTGTCCTCTTACGCTGGCCCCCCCCCCCCCCCTCCACAGCACCCCTCTCGTGGACAATATGCTGCTGGTGGTGTGTCATTTCCTCAAAAATCCCACCTGATGGGCAAATAAAAATTGCAGCCTTGTAGTGCGATCACCCTGCTGTGAGAAAACAAAGATTTACTACACTTTGGAAATAAAATGCTACATTCTTATATGAACTTGAACGAACATTCTTTAAAACACTATAAAGCCTTAGTATATACCAATAGAAGAACAACTTGTCCTCTTACGCTCGCCCCCCCGCTCCCCACCACAGCACCTCTCTCGTGGACAATATGCTGCTGGTGGTGTGTCATTTCCACCAAAAGCCCACCTGATGGGCAAATAAAAATTGCAGCCTTGCAGTGCGATTACCATGCTGTGAGGAAAGAACGATTTACTACACTTTGGAAATAAAATGCTACATTCTTATATGAACTTGAACGAACATTCTTTAAAACACTGTAAGGAATGAGTACATACCAACAGAAGAACAACTTGCCCTCTTCCGCTCGCCCCCCCTTCCCACCCCCCCCTCTCGTAAACAACATGCTGCTGGTGGTGTGTCATTTCCACCAAAAGCCCACCTGATGGGCAAATAAAAATTGCAGCCTTGTAGTGCGATCACCCTGCTGTGAGAAAACAACGATTTACTACACTTTGGAAATAAAATGCTACATTCTTATATGAACTTGAACGAACATTCTTTAAAACACTATAAAGCCTTAGTACACACCAATAGAAGAACAACTTGTCCTCTTCCGCTCGCCCCCCCCCCTCTAACCCCCCCCCCCCCCCCCCCTCTCGTGGACAACATGCTGGTGGTGGTGTGTCATTTCCACCAAAAGCCCACTTGATGGGCAAATAAATATTGCAGCCTTGTAGTGCAATCACCCTGCTGTGAGAAAACAATGATTTACTACACTTTGGAAATAAAATGCTACATTCTTATATGAACTTGAACGAACACTCTTTAAAACACTATAAAGCCTTAGTACATACCAATAGAACAACAACTTGTCCTCTTCCGCTCGCCCCCCCATCCCACCCCTCCTCTTGTGGACAACATGCTGCTGGTGGTGTGTCATTTCCACCAAAAGCCCACTTGATGGGCAAATAAAAATTGCAGCCTTGTAGTGCAATCACCCTGCTGTGAGAAAACAACGATTTACTACACTTTGGATATAAAATGCTACATTCTTATATGGACTTGAACATACATTCTTTAAAACACTATAAAGCCTTAGTACATACCAATAGAAGAACAACATGTCCTCTTACGCTCTCGCCGCCCCCCCCCCCCCTCCACAGCACCCCTCTCGTGGACAACATGCTGCTGGTGGTGTGTCATTTCCACAAAAAGCCCACCTGATGGGCAAATAAATATTGCAGCCTTGTAGTGCGATCACCCTGCTGTGAGCAAACAACGATTTACTACACTTTGGAAATAAAATGCTACATTCTTATATGAACTTGAACGAACATTCTTCAAAACACTGTAAAGCCTGAGTACACACCAATAGAAGAACAACTTGTCCTCTTCAGCTCGCCCCCCCCTCCCACCCCCCCTCTCGTGGACAACATGCTGCTGGTGGTGTGTCATTTCCACCAAAAGCCCACTTGATGGGCAAATAAAAATTGCAGCCTTGCAGTGCGATTACCATGCTGTGAGAAAATAACGATTTACTACACTCTGGAAAAAAAATGCTATATTCTTATATGAACTTGAACGAAAATTCTTTAAAGCAATGTAAGGATTGAGTACATACCAATAGAAGAACAACTTGTCCTTCTCCGCTCGCCCCCCCATCCCACCCCTCCTCGCGTGGACAACATGCTGCTGGTGGTGTGTCATTTCCACCAAAAGCCCACTTGATGGGCAAATAAAAATTGCAGCCTTGTAGTGCCATCACCCTGCTGTGAGAAAACAACGATTTACTACACTTTGGAAATAAAATGCTACATTCTTATATGAACTTTAACGAACATTCTTTAAAACACTATAAAGCATTAGTACATATCAATAGCAGAACAACTTGTCCTCTTACGCTCGCCCCCCCCCCCCCCCCCCCCCCCCCCCCCGCCTTCCACAGCACCCCACTCGTGGACAATATGCTGCTGGTGGTGTGTCATTTCCACAAAAATCCCACCTGATGGGCAAATCAATATTGCAGCCTTGTAGTGCGATCACCCTGCTGTGAGCAAACAACGATTTACTACACTTTGGAAATAAAATGCTACATTCTTATATGAACTTGAACGAACATTCTTCAAAACACTGTAAAGCCTGAGCACACACCAATAGAAGAACAACTTGTCCCCTTCCGCTCGCCCCCCCCCTCGCACCCCCCCTCTCATGGACAACATGCTGCTGGTGGTGTGTCATTTCCACCAAAAGCCCACTTGATGGGCAAATAAAAATTGCAGCCTTGCAGTGCGATTACCATGCTGTGAGAAAAGAAGGATTTACTACACTTTGGAAAAAAAATGCTACATTCTTATATGAACTTGAACGAAAATTCTTTAAAGCAATGTAAGGCCTGAGTTAATACCAATAGAAGAACAACTTGTCCTCTTCCGCTCGCCCCCCCATCCCACCCCTCCTCGCGTGGACAACATGCTGCTGGTGGTGTGTCATTTCCACCAAAAGCCCACTTGATGGGCAAATAAAAATTGCAGCCTTGTAGTGCGATCACCCTGCTGTGAGAAAACAACGATTTACTACACTTTGGAAATAAAATGCTACATTCTTATATGAACTTGAACGGACATTCTTTAAAACACTGTATAGCCTGAGTACATACCAATAGAAGAACAACTTGTCCTCTTCCGCTCGCCCCCCCCCCATCCCACCCCTAATCTCATGGACAACATGCTGCTGGTGGTGTGTCATTTCCACCAAAAGCCCACTTGATGGGCAAATAAAAATTGCAGCCTTGTAGTGCAATCACCCTGCTGTGAGAAAACAATGATTTACTACACTTTGGAAATAAAATGCTACATTCTTATATGAACTTTAACGAACATTCTTTAAAACACTATGAAGCCTTAGTACATACCAATAGAAGAACAACTTGTCCTTTTCCGCTCGCCTTCCCATCCCACCCCTCCTCTCGTGGACATCATGCTGCTGGTGGTGTGTCATTTCCACCAAAAGCCCACTTTATGGGCAAAGAAAAATTGCAGCCTTGTAGTGCAATCACCCTGCTGTGAGAAAACAACGATTTACTACACTTTGGAAATAAAATGCTACATTCTTATATGAACTTGAACGTACATGCTTTAAAACACTATTAAGCCTTAGTACACACCAATAGAAGAACAACTTGTCCTCTTACGCTCGCCCCCCCCCCCCCCCCTCCACAGCACCACTCTCGTGGACAATATGCTGCTGGTGGTGTGTCATTTCCACCAAAAGCCCACCTGATGGGCAAATAAAAATTGCAGCCTTGTAGTGCGATCACCCTGCTGTGAGAAAACAACAATTTACTACACTTTGGAAATAAAATGCTACATTCTTATATGAACTTGAACGAACATTCTTTAAAACACTGTAAAGCCTGAGTACATACTAATAGAAGAACAACTTGTCCTCTTCCGCTCGCCCCCCCCCTCCCACCCTCCCTCTCCTGGACAACATGCTGCTAGTGGTGTGTCATTTCCACGAAAAGCCCACTTGATGGGCAAATAAAAATTGCAGGCTTGTAGTGCGATCACCCTGCTGTGAGAAAACAACGATTTACTACACTTTGGAAATAAAATGCTACATTCTTATATGAACTAGAACGAACATTCTTTAAAACACTGTATAGCCTGAGTACATACCAATAGAAGAACAACTTTTCCTCTTCCGCTCGCCCCCCCATCCCACCCCTCATCTCGTGGACAACATGCTGCTGGTGGTGTGTCATTTCCCCCAGAAGCCCACTTGATGGGCAAATAAAAATTGCAGCCTTGTAGTGCGATCACCCTGCTGTGAGAAAACAACGATTTACTACACTTTGGAAATAAAATGCTACATTCTTATATGAACTTGAACAAACATTCTTTATAACACTGTAAAGCCTGAGTAAATACCAATAGAAGAACAACTTGTCCTCTCCTGCTCGCCCCCCCATCCCACCCCTCCTCTCGTGGACAACATGCTGCTGGTGGTGTGTCATTTCCACCAAAAGCCCCCTTGATGGGCAAATAAAAATTGCAGCCTTGTCGTGTGATCACCCTGCTGTGGGAAAACAACGATTTACTACACTTTGAAATAAAATGCTACATTCTTATATGAACTTGAACGGACATTCTTTAAAACACTGTAAAGCCTGAGTACATACCAATAGAAGAACAACTTGTTCTCTTCCGCTCGCCCCCCCATCCCACCCCTCCTCTCGTGGACAATATGCTGCTGGTGGTGTGTCATTTCCACCAAAAGCCCACTTGATGGGCAAATAAAAATTGCAGCCTTGTAGTGCAATCACCCTGCTGTGAGAAAACAACGATTTACTACACTTTGGAAATAAAATGCTACATTCTTATATGGACTTGAACGTACATTCTTTAAAACACTATAAAGCCTTAGTACATACCAATAGAAGAACAACTTGTCCTCTTCCGCTCGCCCCCCCATCCCACCCCTCCTCTCGTGGACAACATGCTGCTGGTGGTGTGTCATTTCCACCAAAAGGCCACTTGACGGGGAAATAAAAATTGCAGCCTTGTAGTGCAATCACCCTGCTATGAGAAAACAACGATTTACTACACTTTGGAAATAAAATGCTACATTCTTATATGGACTTGAACGTACATTCTTTAAAACACTATAAAGCCTTAGTACATACCAATAGAAGAACAACTTATCCTCTTACGCTCGCCCCCCCCCGCCCCCCTCCACAGCACCCCTCTCGTGGACAATATGCTGCTGGTGGTGTGTCATTTCCACCAAAAGCCCACCTGATGGGCAAATAAAAATTGCAGCCTTGTAGTGCGATCACCCTGCTGTGAGAAAACAACGATTTACTACACTTTGGAAATAAAATGCTACATTCTTATATGAACTTGAACGAACATTCTTTAAACACTATAAAGCCTTAGTACATACCAATAGAAGAACAACTTGTCCTCTTCCGCTCGCCCCCCCATCCCATCCCTCCGCTCGTGGACAACATGCTGCTGGTGGTGTGTTATTTCCACCAAAAGCCCACTTGATGGGCAAATAAAAATTGCAGCCTTGTAGTGCAATCACCCTGCTGTGAGAAAACAACGATTTACTACACTTTGGAAGTAAAATGCTACATTCTTATATGGACTTGAACGTACATTCTTTAAAACACTATAAAGCCTTAGTACATACCAATAGAAGAACAACTTATCCTCTTATGCTCGCCCCCCTCCCCCCCCCCCCCCCCCCTCCACAGCACCCCTCTCGTGGACAATATGATGCTGGTGGTGTGTCATTTCCACCAAAAGCCCACCTGATGGGCAAATAAAAATTGCAGCCTTATTGTGCGATCACCCTGCTGTGAGAAAACAATGATTTACTACACTTTGGAAATAAAATGCTACATTCTTCTATGAGTTTGAACGAACATTCTTTAAAACACTGTAAAGCCTGAGTACATACCAATAGAAGAACAACCTGTCCTCTTCCGCTCGCCCCCCCATCCCACCCCTCCACAGCACCACTCTCGTGGACAATATGCTGCAGGTGGTGTGTCATTTCCACCAAAAGCCCACTTGATGGGCAAATGAAAATTGCAGCCTTGTAGTGCAATCACCCTGCTGTGAGAAAACAACGATTTACTACACTTTGGTAATAAAATGTTACATTCTTATATGAACTTGAACGAACACTCTTTAAAACACTGTAAAGCCTGAGTACATACCAATAGAAGAACAACTTGTCCTCTTCCGCTGGCCCCCCCCATCCCACCCCTCCTCTCGTGGACAACATGCTGCTGGTGGTGTGTCATTTCCACCAAAAGCCCACTTGATGGGCAAATAAAAATTGCAGCCTTGTAGTGCAATCACCCTGCTGTGAGAAAACAACGATTTACTACACTTTGGAATTAAAATGCTACATTCTTATATGGACTTGAACGTACATTCTTTAAAACACTATAAAGCCTTAGTACATACCAATAGAAGAACAACTTGTCCTCTTCCGCTCGCCCCCAGAACCACCCCTCCTCTCGTGGACAACATGCTGCTGGTGGTGTGTCATTTCCACCAAAAGCCCACTTGATCGGCAAATAAAAATTGCAGCCTTGTAGTGCAATCACCCTGCTGTGAGAAAACAACGATTTACTACACTTTGGAAATAAAATGCTACATTCTTAAATGGACTTGAACGTACATTCTTTTAAACACTATAAAGCCTTAGTACATACCAATAGAAGAACAACTTATCCTCTTACGCTCGCCCCAGCCCCCCCCCCCACTCCACAGCACCCCTCTCGTGGACAATATGCTGCTGGTGGTGTGTCATTTCCACCAAAAGCCCACTTGATGGGCGAACAAAAATTGCAGCCTTGTAGTGTGATCACCCTGCTGTGAGAAAACAACGATTTACTACACTTTGGAAATAAAATGCTACATTCTTATATGAACTTGAATGAACATTCTTTAAAACACTGTAAAGCCTGAGTACATACCAATAGAAGAACAACTTGTCCTCTTCCGCTCGCCCCCCCCATCCCACCCCTCCTCTCGTGGACAACATGCTGCTGGTGGTGTGTCATTTCCACCAAAAGCGCACTTGATGG
>NW_025729061.1:0-191481 GCF_021461385.2 Schistocerca piceifrons
CGCACCCTCACGTTGACGAATTAACACAGAAATTGCGTCGCAATGAAATACTCTGGGGTCCATGCCTCCTCTTTCCCAATCGAGGATCATTTTCTACGGCAACGACAGGAATATCTATTGGGGTCCTGTATCTCCCTTTCCGATGGACTATTTCTTCTTTACTGTATCATTCGCACCCTCACGTTGACGAATTAACACAGAAATTGCGTCGCAATGAAATACTCTGGGTCCATGCCTCCTCTTTCCCAATCGAGGATCATTTCTACGGCACGACAGGAATATCTATTGGGTCCTGTATCTCCTTTCCGATGGGACTATTTCTTCTTTACTGTATCACTCGCACCCTCACGTTGACGAATTAACACAGAAATTGCGTCGCAATGAAATACTCTGGGGTCCATGCCTCCTCTTTCCCAATCGAGGATCATTTCTACGGCAACGACAGGAATATCTATTGGGGTCCTGTATCTCCTTTCCGATGGACTATTTCTTCTTTACTGTATCATTCGCACCCTCACGTTGACGAATTAACACAGAAATTGCGTCCGCAATGAAATACTCTGGGGTCCATGCCTCCTCTTTCCCAATCGAGGAACATTTCTACGGCAACGACAGGAATATCTATTGGGGTCCTGTATCTCCTTTTCCGATGGACTATTTCTTCTTTACTGTATCATTCGCACCCTCACAGTTGACGAATTAACACAGAAATTGCGTCGCAATGAAAATACTCTGGGGTCCATGCATCTTTCCCAATCGAGGATCATTTCTACGGCAACGACAGGAATATCTATTGGGGTCCTGTATCTGCTTTCCGATGGACTATTTCTTCTTTACTGTATCATTCGCACCCTCACGTTGACGAATTAACACAGAAATTGCGTCGCAATGAAATACTCTGGGTCCATGCCTCCTCTTTCCCAATCGAGGATCATTTTACGGCAACGACAGGAATATCTATTGGGGTCCTGTATCTCCTTTCCGATGGACTATTTCTTCTTTACTGTATCATTCGCACCCTCACGTTGACGAATTAACACAGAAATTGCGTCGCAATGAAATACTCTGGGGTCCATGCCTCCTCTTTCCCAATCGAGGATCATTTCTACGGCAACGACAGGAATATCTATTGGGGTCCTGTATCTCCTTTCCGATGGACTATTCTTCTTTACTGTATCACTCCGCACCCTCACGTTGACGAATTAACACAGAAATTGCCGTCGCCAATGAAATACTCTGGGGTCCATGCCTCCTCTTCCCCAATCGAGGATCATTTTTACGGCAACGACAGGAATATCTATTGGGGTCCTGTATCTCCTTTCCGATGACTATTTCTTCCTTTACTGTATCAATTCGCACCCTCACGTTGACGAATTAACACAGAAATTGCGTCGCAATGAAATACTCTGGGGTCCATGCCTCCTCTTTCCCAATCGAGGATCATTTCTACGAGCAACGACAGGAATATCTATTGGGGTCCTGTATCTCCTTTCCGATGGACTATTTCTTCTTTACTGTAACATTCGCACCCTCACGTTGACGAATTAACACAGAAATTGCGTCGCAATGAAATACTCTGTGTCCATGCCTCCTCTTTCCCAATCGAGGATCCATTTCTACGGCAACGACAGGAAATCTATTGGGGGTCCTGTATCTCCTTTCCGATGGACTATTTCTTCTTTACTGTAATCATTCGCACGCTCACGTTGACGATATTAACACAGAAATTGCCGTCGCAATGAAATACTCTGGGGGTCCATGCTCCTCTTTCCCAATCGAGGATCATTTCTACGGCAACGACAGGAATATCTATTGGGGTCCTGTATCTCCTTTCCGATGGACTATTTCTTCTTTACTGTATCATTCGCACCCTCACGTTGACGGAATTAACACAGAAATTGCGTCGCAATGAAAACTCTGGGTCCATGCCTCCTCTTTCCCAATCGAGGATCATTCTTACGGCAACGACAGGAATATCTATTGGGGTCCTGTATCTCCTTTCGATGGACTATTTCTTCTTTACTGTATCACTCGCACCCTCACGTTGACGAATTAACACAGAAATTGCGTTCGCAATGAAATACTCGGGGTCCCATGCCTCCTCTTTCCCAATCGAGGATCATTTCTAACGGCAACGACAGGAATATCTATTGGGGTCCTGTATCTCCTTTTCCGATGGACTATTTCTTCTTTACTGTATCATTCGCACCCTCACGTTGACGAATTAACACAGAAATTGCGTCGCAATGAAATACTCTGGGGTCCATGCCTCCTCTTTCCCAATCGAGGATCATTTCTACGGCAACGACAGGAATATCTATTGGGGTCCTGTATCTCCTTTCCGATGGACTATTCTTCTTTACTGTATCATTCGCACCCTCACGTTGACGAATTAACACAGAAATTGCGTCGCAATGAAATACTCTGGGTCCATGCCTCCTCTTTCCCAATCGAGGATCATTTCTACGGCAACGACAGGAATATCTATTGGGGTCCTGTATCTCCTTTCGATGGACTATTTCTTCTTTACTGTATCATTCGCACCCTCACGTTGACGAATTAACACAGAAATTGCGTCGCAATGAAATACTCTGGGTCCATGCCTCCTCTTTCCCAATCGAGGATCATTTCTACGGCAACGACAGGAATATCTATTGGGGTCCTGTATCTCCTTTCCGATGGACTATTTCTTCTTTACTGTATCACTCGCACCCTCACGTTGACGAATTAACACAGAAATTGCGTCGCAATGAACAATACTCTGGGGTCCATGCCTCCTCTTTCCCAATCGAGGATCATTTCTACGGCAACGACAGGAATATCTATTGGGGTCCTGTATCTCCTTTCCGATGGACTATTTCTTCTTTACTGTATCATTCGCACCCTCACGTTGACGAATTAACACAGAAATTGCGTCGCAATGAAATACTCTGGGGTCCATGCCTCCTCTTTCCCAATCGAGGATCATTTCTACGGCAACGACAGGAATATCTATTGGGGTCCTGTATCTCCTTTCCGATGGACTATTTCTTCATTTACTGTATCATTCGCACCCTCACGTTGACGAATTAACACAGAAATTGCGTCGCAATGAAATACTCTGGGGTCCATGCCTCCTCTTTCCCAATCGAGGATCATTTCTACGGCAACGACAGGAATATCTATTGGGGTCCTGTATCTGCTTTCCGATGGACTATTTCTTCTTTACTGTATCATTCGCACCCTCACGTTGACGAATTAACACAGAAATTGCGTCGCAATGAAATACTCTGGGGTCCATGCCTCCTCTTTCCCAATCGAGGATCATTTCTACGGCAACGACAGAATATCTATTGGGGTCCTGTATATCCTTTCCGATGGACTATTTCTTCTTTACTGTATCATTCGCACCCTCACGTTGACGAATTAACACAGAAATTGCGTCGCAATGAAATACTCTGGGGTCCATGCCTCCTCTTTCCCAATCGAGGATCATTTCTACGGCAACGACAGGAATATCTATTGGGGTCCTGTATCTCCTTTCCGATGGACTATTTCTTCTTTACTGTATCACTCGCACCCTCACGTTGACGAATTAACACAGAAATTGCGTCGCAATGAAATACTCTGGGGTCCATGCCTCCTCTTTCCCAATCGAGGATCATTTCTACGGCAACGACAGGAATATCTATTGGGGTCCTGTATCTCCTTTCCGATGGACTATTTCTTCTTTACTGTATCATTCGCACCCTCACGTTGACGAATTAACACAGAAATTGCGTCGCAATGAAATACTCTGGGGTCCATGCCTCCTCTTTCCCAATCGAGGATCATTTCTACGGCAACGACAGGAATATCTATTGGGGTCCTGTATCTCCTTTCCGATGGACTATTTCTTCTTTACTGTATCATTCGCACCCTCACGTTGACGAATTAACACAGAAATTGCGTCGCAATGAAATACTCTGTGGTCCATGCCTCCTCTTTCCCAATCGAGGATCATTTCTACGGCAACGACAGGAATATCTATTGGGGTCCTGTATCTCCTTTCCGATGGACTATTTCTTCTTTACTGTATCATTCGCACCCTCACGTTGACGAATTAACACAGAAATTGCGTCGCAATGAAATACTCTGGGGTCCATGCCTCCTCTTTCCCAATCGAGGATCATTTCTACGGCAACGACAGGAATATCTATTGGGGTCCTGTATCTCCTTTCCGATGGACTATTTCTTCTTTACTGTATCATTCGCACCCTCACGTTGACGAATTAACACAGAAATTGCGTCGCAATGAAATACTCTGGGGTCCATGCCTCCTCTTTCCCAATCGAGGATCATTTCTACGGCAACGACAGGAATATCTATTGGGGTCCTGTATCTCCTTTCCGATGGACTATTTCTTCTTTACTGTATCATTCGCACCCTCACGTTGACGAATTAACACAGAAATTGCGTCGCAATGAAATACTCTGGGTCCATGCCTCCTCTTTCCCAATCGAGGATCATTTCTACGGCAACGACAGGAATATCTATTGGGGTCCTGTGTCTCCTTTCCGATGGACTATTTCTTCTTTACTGTATCATTCGCACCCTCACGTTGTCGAATTAACACAGATATTGCGTCGCAATGAAATACACTGGGGTCCATGCCTTCTCTTTCCCAATCGAGGATCATTTCTACGGCAACGACAGGAATATCTATTGGGGTCCTGTATCTCCTTTCCGATGGACTATTTCTTCTTTACTGTATCATTCGCACCCTCACGTTGACGAATTAACACAGAAATTGCGTCGCAATGAAATACTCTGGGGTCCATGCCTCCTCTTTCCCAATCGAGGATCATTTCTACGGCAACGACAGGAATATCTATTGGGGTCCTGTATCTCCTTTCCGATGGACTATTTCTTCTTTACTGTATCATTCGCACCCTCACGTTGACGAATTAACACAGAAATTGCGTCGCAATGAAATACTCTGGGGTCCATGCCTCCTCTTTCCCAATCTAGGATCATTTCTACGGCAACGACAGGAATATCTATTGGGGTCCTGTATCTCCTTTCCGATGGACTATTTCTTCTTTACTGTATCATTCGCACCCTCACGTTGACGAATTAACACAGAAATTGCGTCGCAATGAAATACTCTGGGGTCCATGCCTCCTCTTTCCCAATCGAGGATCATTTCTACGGCAACGACAGGAATATCTATTGGGGTCCTGTATCTCCTTTCCGATGGACTATTTCTTCTTTACTGTATCATTCGCACCCTCACGTTGACGAATTAACACAGAAATTGCGTCGCAATGAAATACTCTGGGGTCCATGCCTCCTCTTTCCCAATCGAGGGTCATTTCTACGGCAACGACAGGAATATCTATTGGGGTCCTGTATCTCCTTTCCGATGGACTATTTCTTCTTTACTGTATCATTCGCACCCTCACGTTGACGAATTAACACAGAAATTGCGTCGCAATGAAATACTCTGGGGTCCATGCCTCCTCTTTCCCAATCGAGGATCATTTCTACGGCAACGACAGGAATATCAATTGGGGTCCTGTATCTCCTTTCCGATGGACTATTTCTTCTTTACTGTATCATTCGCACCCTCACGTTGACGAATTAACACAGAAATTGCGTCGCAATGAAATACTCTGTGGTCCATGCCTTCTCTTTCCCAATCTAGCAACGTTTCTACGGCAACGACAAAATTTTATATTGGGGTCCTGTATCACCTTTCCGATCCACAATTTCTTCTTTACTGTATCACTCGCACCCTCACGTTGACGAATTAACACAGAAATTGCGTCGCAATGAAATACTCTGGGGTCCATGCCTCCTCTTTCCCAATCGAGGATCATTTCTACGGCAACGACAGGAATATCTATTGGGGTCCTGTATCTCCTTTCCGATGGACTATTTCTTCTTTACTGTATCATTCGCACCCTCACGTTGACGAATTAACACAGAAATTGCGTCGCAATGAAATACTCTGGGTCCATGCCTCCTCTTTCCCAATCGAGGATCATTTCTACGGCAACGACAGGAATATCTATTGGGGTCCTGTATCTGCTTTCCGATGGACTATTTCTTCTTTACTGTATCATTCGCACCCTCACGTTGACGAATTAACACAGAAATTGCGTCGCAATGAAATACTCTGGGTCCATGCCTCCTCTTTCCCAATCGAGGATCATTTCTACGGCAACGACAGGAATATCTATTGGGGTCCTGTATCTCCTTTCCGATGGACTATTTCTTCTTTACTGTATCATTCGCACCCTCACGTTGACGAATTAACACAGAAATTGCGTCGCAATGAAATACTCTGGGTCCATGCCTCCTCTTTCCCAATCGAGGATCATTTCTACGGCAACGACAGGAATATCTATTGGGGTCCTGTATCTCCTTTCCGATGGACTATTTCTTCTTTACTGTATCATTCGCACCCTCACGTTGACGAATTAACACAGAAATTGCGTCGCAATGAAATACTCTGGGTCCATGCCTCCTCTTTCCCAATCGAGGATCATTTCTACGGCAACGACAGGAATATCTATTGGGGTCCTGTATCTCCTTTCCGATGGACTATTTCTTCTTTACTGTATCACTCGCACCCTCACGTTGACGAATTAACACAGAAATTGCGTCGCAATGAAATACTCTGGGGTCCATGCCTCCTCTTTCCCAATCGAGGATCATTTCTACGGCAACGACAGGAATATCTATTGGGGTCCTGTATCTCCTTTCCGATGGACTATTTCTTCTTTACTGTATCATTCGCACCCTCACGTTGACGAATTAACACAGAAATTGCGTCGCAATGAAATACTCTGGGGTCCATGCCTCCTCTTTCCCAATCGAGGATCATTTCTACGGCAACGACAGGAATATCTATTGGGGTCCTGTATCTCCTTTCCGATGGACTATTTCTTCTTTACTGTATCATTCGCACCCTCACGTTGACGAATTAACACAGAAATTGCGTCGCAATGAAATACTCTGGGGTCCATGCCTCCTCTTTCCCAATCGAGGATCATTTCTACGGCAACGACAGGAATATCTATTGGGGTCCTGTATCTGCTTTCCGATGGACTATTTCTTCTTTACTGTATCATTCGCACCCTCATGTTGACGAATTAACACAGAAATTGCGTCGCAATGAAATACTCTGGGGTCCATGCCTCCTCTTTCCCAATCGAGGATCATTTCTACGGCAACGACAGGAATATCTATTGGGGTCCTGTATCTCCTTTCCGATGGACTATTTCTTCTTTACTGTATCATTCGCACCCTCACGTTGACGAATTAACACAGAAATTGCGTCGCAATGAAATACTCTGGGGTCCATGCCTCCTCTTTCCCAATCGAGGATCATTTCTACGGCAACGACAGGAATATCTATTGGGGTCCTGTATCTCCTTTCCGATGGACTATTTCTTCTTTACTGTATCACTCGCACCCTCACGTTGACGAATTAACACAGAAATTGCGTCGCAATGAAATACTCTGGGGTCCATGCCTCCTCTTTCCCAATCGAGGATCATTTCTACGGCAACGACAGGAATATCTATTGGGGTCCTGTATCTCCTTTCCGATGGACTATTTCTTCTTTACTGTATCATTCGCACCCTCACGTTGACGAATTAACACAGAAATTGCGTCGCAATGAAATACTCTGGGGTCCATGCCTCCTCTTTCCCAATCGAGGATCATTTCTACGGCAACGACAGGAATATCTATTGAGGTCCTGTATCTCCTTTCCGATGGACTATTTCTTCTTTACTGTATCATTCGCACCCTCACGTTGACGAATTAACACAGAAATTGCGTCGCAATGAAATACTCTGGGGTCCATGCCTCCTCTTTCCCAATCGAGGATCATTTCTACGGCAACGACAGGAATATCTATTGGGGTCCTGTATCTCCTTTCCGATGGACTATTTCTTCTTTACTGTATCATTCGCACCCTCACGTTGACGAATTAACACAGAAATTGCGTCGCAATGAAATACTCTGGGGTCCATGCCTCCTCTTTCCCAATCGAGGATCATTTCTACGGCAACGACAGGAATATCTATTGGGGTCCTGTATCTCCTTTCCGATGGACTATTTCTTCTTTACTGTATCATTCGCACCCTCACGTTGACGAATTAACACAGAAATTGCGTCGCAATGAAATACTCTGGGGTCCATGCCTCCTCTTTCCCAATCGAGGATCATTTCTACGGCAACGACAGGAATATCTATTGGGGTCCTGTATCTCCTTTCCGATGGACTATTTCTTCTTTACTGTATCATTCGCACCCTCACGTTGACGAATTAACACAGAAATTGCGTCGCAATGAAATACTCTGGGTCCATGCCTCCTCTTTCCCAATCGAGGATCATTTCTACGGCAACGACAGGAATATCTATTGGGGTCCTGTGTCTCCTTTCCGATGGACTATTTCTTCTTTACTGTATCATTCGCACCCTCACGTTGTCGAATTAACACAGATATTGCGTCGCAATGAAATACACTGGGGTCCATGCCTTCTCTTTCCCAATCGAGGATCATTTCTACGGCAACGACAGGAATATCTATTGGGGTCCTGTATCTCCTTTCCGATGGACTATTTCTTCTTTACTGTATCACTCGCACCCTCACGTTGACGAATTAACACAGAAATTGCGTCGCAATGAAATACTCTGGGGTCCATGCCTCCTCTTTCCCAATCGAGGATCATTTCTACGGCAACGACAGGAATATCTATTGGGGTCCTGTATCTCCTTTCCGATGGACTATTTCTTCTTTACTGTATCATTCGCACCCTCACGTTGACGAATTAACACAGAAATTGCGTCGCAATGAAATACTCTGGGGTCCATGCCTCCTCTTTCCCAATCGAGGATCATTTCTACGGCAACGACAGGAATATCTATTGGGGTCCTGTATCTCCTTTCCGATGGACTATTTCTTCTTTACTGTATCATTCGCACCCTCACGTTGACGAATTAACACAGAAATTGCGTCGCAATGAAATACTCTGGGGTCCATGCCTCCTCTTTCCCAATCGAGGATCATTTCTACGGCAACGACAGGAATATCTATTGGGGTCCTGTATCTGCTTTCCGATGGACTATTTCTTCTTTACTGTATCATTCGCACCCTCACGTTGACGAATTAACACAGAAATTGCGTCGCAATGAAATACTCTGGGGTCCATGCCTCCTCTTTCCCAATCGAGGATCATTTCTACGGCAACGACAGGAATATCTATTGGGGTCCTGTATCTCCTTTCCGATGGACTATTTCTTCTTTACTGTATCATTCGCACCCTCACGTTGACGAATTAACACAGAAATTGCGTCGCAATGAAATACTCTGGGGTCCATGCCTCCTCTTTCCCAATCGAGGATCATTTCTACGGCAACGACAGGAATATCTATTGGGGTCCTGTATCTCCTTTCCGATGGACTATTTCTTCTTTACTGTATCACTCGCACCCTCACGTTGACGAATTAACACAGAAATTGCGTCGCAATGAAATACTCTGGGGTCCATGCCTCCTCTTTCCCAATCGAGGATCATTTCTACGGCAACGACAGGAATATCTATTGGGGTCCTGTATCTCCTTTCCGATGGACTATTTCTTCTTTACTGTATCATTCGCACCCTCACGTTGACGAATTAACACAGAAATTGCGTCGCAATGAAATACTCTGGGGTCCATGCCTCCTCTTTCCCAATCGAGGATCATTTCTACGGCAACGACAGGAATATCTATTGGGGTCCTGTATCTCCTTTCCGATGGACTATTTCTTCTTTACTGTATCATTCGCACCCTCACGTTGACGAATTAACACAGAAATTGCGTCGCAATGAAATACTCTGGGGTCCATGCCTCCTCTTTCCCAATCGAGGATCATTTCTACGGCAACGACAGGAATATCTATTGGGGTCCTGTATCTCCTTTCCGATGGACTATTTCTTCTTTACTGTATCATTCGCACCCTCACGTTGACGAATTAACACAGAAATTGCGTCGCAATGAAATACTCTGGGGTCCATGCCTCCTCTTTCCCAATCGAGGATCATTTCTACGGCAACGACAGGAATATCTATTGGGGTCCTGTATCTCCTTTCCGATGGACTATTTCTTCTTTACTGTATCATTCGCACCCTCACGTTGACGAATTAACACAGAAATTGCGTCGCAATGAAATACTCTGGGGTCCATGCCTCCTCTTTCCCAATCGAGGATCATTTCTACGGCAACGACAGGAATATCTATTGGGGTCCTGTATCTCCTTTCCGATGGACTATTTCTTCTTTACTGTATCATTCGCACCCTCACGTTGACGAATTAACACAGAAATTGCGTCGCAATGAAATACTCTGGGTCCATGCCTCCTCTTTCCCAATCGAGGATCATTTCTAAGGCAACGACAGGAATATCTATTGGGGTCCTGTGTCTCCTTTCCGATGGACTATTTCTTCTTTACTGTATCATTCGCACCCTCACGTTGTCGAATTAACACAGATATTGCGTCGCAATGAAATACACTGGGGTCCATGCCTTCTCTTTCCCAATCGAGGATCATTTCTACGGCAACGACAGGAATATCTATTGGGGTCCTGTATCTCCTTTCCGATGGACTATTTCTTCTTTACTGTATCATTCGCACCCTCACGTTGACGAATTAACACAGAAATTGCGTCGCAATGAAATACTCTGGGGTCCATGCCTCCTCTTTCCCAATCGAGGATCATTTCTACGGCAACGACAGGAATATCTATTGGGGTCCTGTATCTCCTTTCCGATGGACTATTTCTTCTTTACTGTATCATTCGCACCCTCACGTTGACGAATTAACACAGAAATTGCGTCGCAATGAAATACTCTGGGGTCCATGCCTCCTCTTTCCCAATCTAGGATCATTTCTACGGCAACGACAGGAATATCTATTGGGGTCCTGTATCTCCTTTCCGATGGACTATTTCTTCTTTACTGTATCATTCGCACCCTCACGTTGACGAATTAACACAGAAATTGCGTCGCAATGAAATACTCTGGGGTCCATGCCTCCTCTTTCCCAATCGAGGATCATTTCTACGGCAACGACAGGAATATCTATTGGGGTCCTGTATCTCCTTTCCGATGGACTATTTCTTCTTTACTGTATCATTCGCACCCTCGCGTTGAAGAATTAACACAGAAATTGCGTCGCAATGAAATACTCTGGGGTCCATGCCTCCTCTTTCCCAATCGAGGGTCATTTCTACGGCAACGACAGGAATATCTATTGGGGTCCTGTATCTCCTTTCCGATGGACTATTTCTTCTTTACTGTATCATTCGCACCCTCACGTTGACGAATTAACACAGAAATTGCGTCGCAATGAAATACTCTGGGGTCCATGCCTCCTCTTTCCCAATCGAGGATCATTTCTACGGCAACGACAGGAATATCAATTGGGGTCCTGTATCTCCTTTCCGATGGACTATTTCTTCTTTACTGTATCATTCGCACCCTCACGTTGACGAATTAACACAGAAATTGCGTCGCAATGAAATACTCTGTGGTCCATGCCTTCTCTTTCCCAATCTAGCAACGTTTCTACGGCAACGACAAAATTTTATATTGGGGTCCTGTATCACCTTTCCGATCCACAATTTCTTCTTTACTGTATCACTCGCACCCTCACGTTGACGAATTAACACAGAAATTGCGTCGCAATGAAATACTCTGGGGTCCATGCCTCCTCTTTCCCAATCGAGGATCATTTCTACGGCAACGACAGGAATATCTATTGGGGTCCTGTATCTCCTTTCCGATGGACTATTTCTTCTTTACTGTATCATTCGCACCCTCACGTTGACGAATTAACACAGAAATTGCGTCGCAATGAAATACTCTGGGTCCATGCCTCCTCTTTCCCAATCGAGGATCATTTCTACGGCAACGACAGGAATATCTATTGGGGTCCTGTATCTCCTTTCCGATGGACTATTTCTTCTTTACTGTATCATTCGCACCCTCACGTTGACGAATTAACACAGAAATTGCGTCGCAATGAAATACTCTGGGTCCATGCCTCCTCTTTCCCAATCGAGGATCATTTCTACGGCAACGACAGGAATATCTATTGGGGTCCTGTATCTCCTTTCCGATGGACTATTTCTTCTTTACTGTATCATTCGCACCCTCACGTTGACGAATTAACACAGAAATTGCGTCGCAATGAAATACTCTGGGTCCATGCCTCCTCTTTCCCAATCGAGGATCATTTCTACGGCAACGACAGGAATATCTATTGGGGTCCTGTATCTCCTTTCCGATGGACTATTTCTTCTTTACTGTATCATTCGCACCCTCACGTTGACGAATTAACACAGAAATTGCGTCGCAATGAAATACTCTGGGTCCATGCCTCCTCTTTCCCAATCGAGGATCATTTCTACGGCAACGACAGGAATATCTATTGGGGTCCTGTATCTCCTTTCCGATGGACTATTTCTTCTTTACTGTATCACTCGCACCCTCACGTTGACGAATTAACACAGAAATTGCGTCGCAATGAAATACTCTGGGGTCCATGCCTCCTCTTTCCCAATCGAGGATCATTTCTACGGCAACGACAGGAATATCTATTGGGGTCCTGTATCTCCTTTCCGATGGACTATTTCTTCTTTACTGTATCATTCGCACCCTCACGTTGACGAATTAACACAGAAATTGCGTCGCAATGAAATACTCTGGGGTCCATGCCTCCTCTTTCCCAATCGAGGATCATTTCTACGGCAACGACAGGAATATCTATTGGGGTCCTGTATCTCCTTTCCGATGGACTATTTCTTCTTTACTGTATCATTCGCACCCTCACGTTGACGAATTAACACAGAAATTGCGTCGCAATGAAATACTCTGGGGTCCATGCCTCCTCTTTCCCAATCGAGGATCATTTCTACGGCAACGACAGGAATATCTATTGGGGTCCTGTATCTGCTTTCCGATGGACTATTTCTTCTTTACTGTATCATTCGCACCCTCACGTTGACGAATTAACACAGAAATTGCGTCGCAATGAAATACTCTGGGGTCCATGCCTCCTCTTTCCCAATCGAGGATCATTTCTACGGCAACGACAGGAATATCTATTGGGGTCCTGTATCTCCTTTCCGATGGACTATTTCTTCTTTACTGTATCATTCGCACCCTCACGTTGACGAATTAACACAGAAATTGCGTCGCAATCAAATACCCTGGGTTCCATGCCTCCTCTTTCCCAATCGAGGATCATTTCTACGGCAACGACAGGAATATCTATTGGGGTCCTGTATCTCCTTTCCGATGGACTATTTCTTCTTTACTGTATCACTCGCACCCTCACGTTGACGAATTAACACAGAAATTGCGTCGCAATGAAATACTCTGGGGTCCATGCCTCCTCTTTCCCAATCGAGGATCATTTCTACGGCAACGACAGGAATATCTATTGGGGTCCTGTATCTCCTTTCCGATGGACTATTTCTTCTTTACTGTATCATTCGCACCCTCACGTTGACGAATTAACACAGAAATTGCGTCGCAATGAAATACTCTGGGGTCCATGCCTCCTCTTTCCCAATCGAGGATCATTTCTACGGCAACGACAGGAATATCTATTGAGGTCCTGTATCTCCTTTCCGATGGACTATTTCTTCTTTACTGTATCATTCGCACCCTCACGTTGACGAATTAACACAGAAATTGCGTCGCAATGAAATACTCTGGGGTCCATGCCTCCTCTTTCCCAATCGAGGATCATTTCTACGGCAACGACAGGAATATCTATTGGGGTCCTGTATCTCCTTTCCGATGGACTATTTCTTCTTTACTGTATCATTCGCACCCTCACGTTGACGAATTAACACAGAAATTGCGTCGCAATGAAATACTCTGGGGTCCATGCCTCCTCTTTCCCAATCGAGGATCATTTCTACGGCAACGACAGGAATATCTATTGGGGTCCTGTATCTCCTTTCCGATGGACTATTTCTTCTTTACTGTATCATTCGCACCCTCACGTTGACGAATTAACACAGAAATTGCGTCGCAATGAAATACTCTGGGGTCCATGCCTCCTCTTTCCCAATCGAGGATCATTTCTACGGCAACGACAGGAATATGTATTGGGGTCCTGTATCTCCTTTCCGATGGACTATTTCTTCTTTACTGTATCATTCGCACCCTCACGTTGACGAATTAACACAGAAATTGTGTCGCAATGAAATACTCTGGGTCCATGCCTCCTCTTTCCCAATCGAGGATCATTTCTACGGCAACGACAGGAATATCTATTGGGGTCCTGTGTCTCCTTTCCGATGGACTATTTCTTCTTTACTGTATCATTCGCACCCTCACGTTGTCGAATTAACACAGATATTGCGTCGCAATGAAATACACTGGGGTCCATGCCTTCTCTTTCCCAATCGAGGATCATTTCTACGGCAACGACAGGAATATCTATTGGGGTCCTGTATCTCCTTTCCGATGGACTATTTCTTCTTTACTGTATCATTCGCACCCTCACGTTGACGAATTAACACAGAAATTGCGTCGCAATGAAATACTCTGGGGTCCATGCCTCCTCTTTCCCAATCGAGGATCATTTCTACGGCAACGACAGGAATATCTATTGGGGTCCTGTATCTCCTTTCCGATGGACTATTTCTTCTTTACTGTATCATTCGCACCCTCACGTTGACGAATTAACACAGAAATTGCGTCGCAATGAAATACTCTGTGGTCCATGCCTCCTCTTTCCCAATCTAGGATCATTTCTACGGCAACGACAGGAATATCTATTGGGGTCCTGTATCTCCTTTCCGATGGACTATTTCTTCTTTACTGTATCATTCGCACCCTCACGTTGACGAATTAACACAGAAATTGCGTCGCAATGAAATACTCTGGGGTCCATGCCTCCTCTTTCCCAATCGAGGATCATTTCTACGGCAACGACAGGAATATCTATTGGGGTCCTGTATCTCCTTTCCGATGGACTATTTCTTCTTTACTGTATCATTCGCACCCTCACGTTGACGAATTAACACAGAAATTGCGTCGCAATGAAATACTCTGGGGTCCATGCCTCCTCTTTCCCAATCGAGGGTCATTTCTACGGCAACGACAGGAATATCTATTGGGGTCCTGTATCTCCTTTCCGATGGACTATTTCTTCTTTACTGTATCATTCGCACCCTCACGTTGACGAATTAACACAGAAATTGCGTCGCAATGAAATACTCTGGGGTCCATGCCTCCTCTTTCCCAATCGAGGATCATTTCTACGGCAACGACAGGAATATCAATTGGGGTCCTGTATCTCCTTTCCGATGGACTATTTCTTCTTTACTGTATCATTCGCACCCTCACGTTGACGAATTAACACAGAAATTGCGTCGCAATGAAATACTCTGGGGTCCATGCCTCCTCTTTCCCAATCGAGGATCATTTCTACGGCAACGACAGGAATATCTATTGGGGTCCTGTATCTCCTTTCCGATGGACTATTTCTTCTTTACTGTATCATTCGCACCCTCACGTTGACGAATTAACACAGAAATTGCGTCGCAATGAAATACTCTGGGTCCATGCCTCCTCTTTCCCAATCGAGGATCATTTCTACGGCAACGACAGGAATATCTATTGGGGTCCTGTATCTCCTTTCCGATGAACTATTTCTTCTTTACTGTATCATTCGCACCCTCACGTTGACGAATTAACACAGAAATTGCGTCGCAATGAAATACTCTGTGGTCCATGCCTTCTCTTTCCCAATCTAGCAACGTTTCTACGGCAACGACAAAATTTTATATTGGGGTCCTGTATCACCTTTCCGATCCACAATTTCTTCTTTACTGTATCACTCGCACCCTCACGTTGACGAATTAACACAGAAATTGCGTCGCAATGAAATACTCTGGGGTCCATGCCTCCTCTTTCCCAATCGAGGATCATTTCTACGGCAACGACAGGAATATCTATTGGGGTCCTGTATCTCCTTTCCGATGGACTATTTCTTCTTTACTGTATCATTCGCACCCTCACGTTGACGAATTAACACAGAAATTGCGTCGCAATGAAATACTCTGGGTCCATGCCTCCTCTTTCCCAATCGAGGATCATTTCTACGGCAACGACAGGAATATCTATTGGGGTCCTGTATCTCCTTTCCGATGGACTATTTCTTCTTTACTGTATCATTCGCACCCTCACGTTGACGAATTAACACAGAAATTGCGTCGCAATGAAATACTCTGGGTCCATGCCTCCTCTTTCCCAATCGAGGATCATTTCTACGGCAACGACAGGAATATCTATTGGGGTCCTGTATCTCCTTTCCGATGGACTATTTCTTCTTTACTGTATCATTCGCACCCTCACGTTGACGAATTAACACAGAAATTGCGTCGCAATGAAATATTCTGTGGTCCATGCCTTCTCTTTCCCAATCTAGCAACGTTTCTACGGCAACGACAAAATTTTATATTGGGGTCCTGTATCACCTTTCCGATCCACAATTTCTTCTTTACTGTATCACTCGCACCCTCACGTTGACGAATTAACACAGAAATTGCGTCGCAATGAAATACTCTGGGGTCCATGCCTCCTCTTTCCCAATCGAGGATCATTTCTACGGCAACGACAGGAATATCTATTGGGGTCCTGTATCTCCTTTCCGATGGACTATTTCTTCTTTACTGCATCATTCGCACCCTCACGTTGACGAATTAACACAGAAATTGCGTCGCAATGAAATACTCTGGGTCCATGCCTCCTCTTTCCCAATCGAGGATCATTTCTACGGCAACGACAGGAATATCTATTGGGGTCCTGTATCTCCTTTCCGATGGACTATTTCTTCTTTACTGTATCATTCGCACCCTCACGTTGACGAATTAACACAGAAATTGCGTCGCAATGAAATACTCTGGGGTCCATGCCTGCTCTTTCCCAATCGAGGATCATTTCTACGGCAACGACAGGAATATCTATTGGGGTCCTGTATCTCCTTTCCGATGGACTATTTCTTCTTTACTGTATCATTCGCACCCTCACGTTGACGAATTAACACAGAAATTGCGTCGCAATGAAATACTCTGGGTCCATGCCTCCTCTTTCCCAATCGAGGATCATTTCTACGGCAACGACAGGAATATCTATTGGGGTCCTGTATCTCCTTTCCGATGGACTATTTCTTCTTTACTGTATCATTCGCACCCTCACGTTGACGAATTAACACAGAAATTGCGTCGCAATGAAATACTCTGGGTCCATGCCTCCTCTTTCCCAATCGAGGATCATTTCTACGGCAACGACAGGAATATCTATTGGGGTCCTGTATCTCCTTTCCGATGGACTATTTCTTCTTTACTGTATCATTCGCACCCTCACGTTGACGAATTAACACAGAAATTGCGTCGCAATGAAATACTCTGGGTCCATGCCTCCTCTTTCCCAATCGAGGATCATTTCTAAGGCAACGACAGGAATATCTATTGGGGTCCTGTGTCTCCTTTCCGATGGACTATTTCTTCTTTACTGTATCATTCGCACCCTCACGTTGTCGAATTAACACAGATATTGCGTCGCAATGAAATACACTGGGGTCCATGCCTTCTCTTTCCCAATCGAGGATCATTTCTACGGCAACGACAGGAATATCTATTGGGGTCCTGTATCTCCTTTCCGATGGACTATTTCTTCTTTACTGTATCATTCGCACCCTCACGTTGACGAATTAACACAGAAATTGCGTCGCAATGAAATACTCTGGGGTCCATGCCTCCTCTTTCCCAATCGAGGATCATTTCTACGGCAACGACAGGAATATCTATTGGGGTCCTGTATCTCCTTTCCGATGGACTATTTCTTCTTTACTGTATCATTCGCACCCTCACGTTGACGAATTAACACAGAAATTGCGTCGCAATGAAATACTCTGGGGTCCATGCCTCCTCTTTCCCAATCTAGGATCATTTCTACGGCAACGACAGGAATATCTATTGGGGTCCTGTATCTCCTTTCCGATGGACTATTTCTTCTTTACTGTATCATTCGCACCCTCACGTTGACGAATTAACACAGAAATTGCGTCGCAATGAAATACTCTGGGGTCCATGCCTCCTCTTTCCCAATCGAGGATCATTTCTACGGCAACGACAGGAATATCTATTGGGGTCCTGTATCTCCTTTCCGATGGACTATTTCTTCTTTACTGTATCATTCGCACCCTCACGTTGACGAATTAACACAGAAATTGCGTCGCAATGAAATACTCTGGGGTCCATGCCTCCTCTTTCCCAATCGAGGGTCATTTCTACGGCAACGACAGGAATATCTATTGGGGTCCTGTATCTCCTTTCCGATGGACTATTTCTTCTTTACTGTATCATTCGCACCCTCACGTTGACGAATTAACACAGAAATTGCGTCGCAATGAAATACTCTGGGGTCCATGCCTCCTCTTTCCCAATCGAGGATCATTTCTACGGCAACGACAGGAATATCAATTGGGGTCCTGTATCTCCTTTCCGATGGACTATTTCTTCTTTACTGTATCATTCGCACCCTCACGTTGACGAATTAACACAGAAATTGCGTCGCAATGAAATACTCTGTGGTCCATGCCTTCTCTTTCCCAATCTAGCAACGTTTCTACGGCAACGACAAAATTTTATATTGGGGTCCTGTATCACCTTTCCGATCCACAATTTCTTCTTTACTGTATCACTCGCACCCTCACGTTGACGAATTAACACAGAAATTGCGTCGCAATGAAATACTCTGGGGTCCATGCCTCCTCTTTCCCAATCGAGGATCATTTCTACGGCAACGACAGGAATATCTATTGGGGTCCTGTATCTCCGTTCCGATGGACTATTTCTTCTTTACTGTATCATTCGCACCCTCACGTTGACGAATTAACACAGAAATTGCGTCGCAATGAAATACTCTGGGTCCATGCCTCCTCTTTCCCAATCGAGGATCATTTCTACGGCAACGACAGGAATATCTATTGGGGTCCTGTATCTCCTTTCCGATGGACTATTTCTTCTTTACTGTATCATTCGCACCCTCACGTTGACGAATTAACACAGAAATTGCGTCGCAATGAAATACTCTGGGTCCATGCCTCCTCTTTCCCAATAGAGGATCATTTCTACGGCAACGACAGGAATATCTATTGGGGTCCTGTATCTCCTTTCCGATGGACTATTTCTTCTTTACTGTATCATTCGCACCCTCACGTTGACGAATTAACACAGAAATTGCGTCGCAATGAAATACTCTGGGTCCATGCCTCCTCTTTCCCAATCGAGGATCATTTCTACGGCAACGACAGGAATATCTATTGGGGTCCTGTATCTCCTTTCCGATGGACTATTTCTTCTTTACTGTATCATTCGCACCCTCACGTTGACGAATTAACACAGAAATTGCGTCGCAATGAAATACTCTGGGTCCATGCCTCCTCTTTCCCAATCGAGGATCATTTCTACGGCAACGACAGGAATATCTATTGGGGTCCTGTATCTCCTTTCCGATGGACTATTTCTTCTTTACTGTATCACTCGCACCCTCACGTTGACGAATTAACACAGAAATTGCGTCGCAATGAAATACTCTGGGGTCCATGCCTCCTCTTTCCCAATCGAGGATCATTTCTACGGCAACGACAGGAATATCTATTGGGGTCCTGTATCTCCTTTCCGATGGACTATTTCTTCTTTACTGTATCATTCGCACCCTCACGTTGACGAATTAACACAGAAATTGCGTCGCAATGAAATACTCTGGGGTCCATGCCTCCTCTTTCCCAATCGAGGATCATTTCTACGGCAACGACACGAATATCTATTGGGGTCCTGTATCTCCTTTCCGATGGACTATTTCTTCTTTACTGTATCATTCGCACCCTCACGTTGACGAATTAACACAGAAATTGCGTCGCAATGAAATACTCTGGGGTCCATGCCTCCTCTTTCCCAATCGAGGATCATTTCTACGGCAACGACAGGAATATCTATTGGGGTCCTGTATCTGCTTTCCGATGGACTATTTCTTCTTTACTGTATCATTCGCACCCTCACGTTGACGAATTAACACAGAAATTGCGTCGCAATGAAATACTCTGGGGTCCATGCCTCCTCTTTCCCAATCGAGGATCATTTCTACGGCAACGACAGGAATATCTATTGGGGTCCTGTATCTCCTTTCCGATGGACTATTTCTTCTTTACTGTATCATTCGCACCCTCACGTTGACGAATTAACACAGAAATTGCGTCGCAATCAAATACTCTGGGTTCCATGCCTCCTCTTTCCCAATCGAGGATCATTTCTACGGCAACGACAGGAATATCTATTGGGGTCCTGTATCTCCTTTCCGATGGACTATTTCTTCTTTACTGTATCACTCGCACCCTCACGTTGACGAATTAACACAGAAATTGCGTCGCAATGAAATACTCTGGGGTCCATGCCTCCTCTTTCCCAATCGAGGATCATTTCTACGGCAACGACAGGAATATCTATTGGGGTCCTGTATCTCCTTTCCGATGGACTATTTCTTCTTTACTGTATCATTCGCACCCTCACGTTGACGAATTAACACAGAAATTGCGTCGCAATGAAATACTCTGGGGTCCATGCCTCCTCTTTCCCAATCGAGGATCATTTCTACGGCAACGACAGGAATATCTATTGAGGTCCTGTATCTCCTTTCCGATGGACTATTTCTTCTTTACTGTATCATTCGCACCCTCACGTTGACGAATTAACACAGAAATTGCGTCGCAATGAAATACTCTGGGGTCCATGCCTCCTCTTTCCCAATCGAGGATCATTTCTACGGCAACGACAGGAATATCTATTGGGGTCCTGTATCTCCTTTCCGATGGACTATTTCTTCTTTACTGTATCATTCGCACCCTCACGTTGACGAATTAACACAGAAATTGCGTCGCAATGAAATACTCTGGGGTCCATGCCTCCTCTTTCCCAATCGAGGATCATTTCTACGGCAACGACAGGAATATCTATTGGGGTCCTGTATCTCCTTTCCGATGGACTATTTCTTCTTTACTGTATCATTCGCACCCTCACGTTGACGAATTAACACAGAAATTGCGTCGCAATGAAATACTCTGGGGTCCATGCCTCCTCTTTCCCAATCGAGGATCATTTCTACGGCAACGACAGGAATATGTATTGGGGTCCTGTATCTCCTTTCCGATGGACTATTTCTTCTTTACTGTATCATTCGCACCCTCACGCTGACGAATTAACACAGAAATTGTGTCGCAATGAAATACTCTGGGTCCATGCCTCCTCTTTCCCAATCGAGGATCATTTCTACGGCAACGACAGGAATATCTATTGGGGTCCTGTGTCTCCTTTCCGATGGACTATTTCTTCTTTACTGTATCATTCGCACCCTCACGTTGTCGAATTAACACAGATATTGCGTCGCAATGAAATACACTGGGGTCCATGCCTTCTCTTTCCCAATCGAGGATCATTTCTAC
This sequence comes from Schistocerca piceifrons, assembly GCF_021461385.2. Classification (NCBI taxonomy): domain Eukaryota; kingdom Metazoa; phylum Arthropoda; class Insecta; order Orthoptera; family Acrididae; genus Schistocerca; species Schistocerca piceifrons. The sequence goes on from NW_025729061.1 coordinate 21,541, forward strand.
GGCAACGACAGGAATATCTATTGGGGTCCTGTATCTCCTTTCCGATGGACTATTTCTTCTTTACTGTATCATTCGCACCCTCACGTTGACGAATTAACACAGAAATTGCGTCGCAATGAAATACTCTGGGGTCCATGCCTCCTCTTTCCCAATCTAGGATCATTTCTACGGCAACGACAGGAATATCTATTGGGGTCCTGTATCTCCTTTCCGATGGACTATTTCTTCTTTACTGTATCATTCGCACCCTCACGTTGACGAATTAACACAGAAATTGCGTCGCAATGAAATACTCTGGGGTCCATGCCTCCTCTTTCCCAATCGAGGATCATTTCTACGGCAACGACAGGAATATCTATTGGGGTCCTGTATCTCCTTTCCGATGGACTATTTCTTCTTTACTGTATCATTCGCACCCTCACGTTGACGAATTAACACAGAAATTGCGTCGCAATGAAATACTCTGGGGTCCATGCCTCCTCTTTCCCAATCGAGGGTCATTTCTACGGCAACGACAGGAATATCTATTGGGGTCCTGTATCTCCTTTCCGATGGACTATTTCTTCTTTACTGTATCATTCGCACCCTCACGTTGACGAATTAACACAGAAATTGCGTCGCAATGAAATACTCTGGGGTCCATGCCTCCTCTTTCCCAATCGAGGATCATTTCTACGGCAACGACAGGAATATCAATTGGGGTCCTGTATCTCCTTTCCGATGGACTATTTCTTCTTTACTGTATCATTCGCACCCTCACGTTGACGAATTAACACAGAAATTGCGTCGCAATGAAATACTCTGGGGTCCATGCCTCCTCTTTCCCAATCGAGGATCATTTCTACGGCAACGACAGGAATATCTATTGGGGTCCTGTATCTCCTTTCCGATGGACTATTTCTTCTTTACTGTATCATTCGCACCCTCACGTTGACGAATTAACACAGAAATTGCGTCGCAATGAAATACTCTGGGTCCATGCCTCCTCTTTCCCAATCGAGGATCATTTCTACGGCAACGACAGGAATATCTATTGGGGTCCTGTATCTCCTTTCCGATGGACTATTTCTTCTTTACTGTATCATTCGCACCCTCACGTTGACGAATTAACACAGAAATTGCGTCGCAATGAAATACTCTGTGGTCCATGCCTTCTCTTTCCCAATCTAGCAACGTTTCTACGGCAACGACAAAATTTTATATTGGGGTCCTGTATCACCTTTCCGATCCACAATTTCTTCTTTACTGTATCACTCGCACCCTCACGTTGACGAATTAACACAGAAATTGCGTCGCAATGAAATACTCTGGGGTCCATGCCTCCTCTTTCCCAATCGAGGATCATTTCTACGGCAACGACAGGAATATCTATTGGGGTCCTGTATCTCCTTTCCGATGGACTATTTCTTCTTTACTGTATCATTCGCACCCTCACGTTGACGAATTAACACAGAAATTGCGTCGCAATGAAATACTCTGGGTCCATGCCTCCTCTTTCCCAATCGAGGATCATTTCTACGGCAACGACAGGAATATCTATTGGGGTCCTGTATCTCCTTTCCGATGGACTATTTCTTCTTTACTGTATCATTCGCACCCTCACGTTGACGAATTAACACAGAAATTGCGTCGCAATGAAATACTCTGGGTCCATGCCTCCTCTTTCCCAATCGAGGATCATTTCTACGGCAACGACAGGAATATCTATTGGGGTCCTGTATCTCCTTTCCGATGGACTATTTCTTCTTTACTGTATCATTCGCACCCTCACGTTGACGAATTAACACAGAAATTGCGTCGCAATGAAATACTCTGTGGTCCATGCCTTCTCTTTCCCAATCTAGCAACGTTTCTACGGCAACGACAAAATTTTATATTGGGGTCCTGTATCACCTTTCCGATCCACAATTTCTTCTTTACTGTATCACTCGCACCCTCACGTTGACGAATTAACACAGAAATTGCGTCGCAATGAAATACTCTGGGGTCCATGCCTCCTCTTTCCCAATCGAGGATCATTTCTACGGCAACGACAGGAATATCTATTGGGGTCCTGTATCTCCTTTCCGATGGACTATTTCTTCTTTACTGCATCATTCGCACCCTCACGTTGACGAATTAACACAGAAATTGCGTCGCAATGAAATACTCTGGGTCCATGCCTCCTCTTTCCCAATCGAGGATCATTTCTACGGCAACGACAGGAATATCTATTGGGGTCCTGTATCTCCTTTCCGATGGACTATTTCTTCTTTACTGTATCATTCGCACCCTCACGTTGACGAATTAACACAGAAATTGCGTCGCAATGAAATACTCTGGGGTCCATGCCTCCTCTTTCCCAATCGAGGATCATTTCTACGGCAACGACAGGAATATCTATTGGGGTCCTGTATCTCCTTTCCGATGGACTATTTCTTCTTTACTGTATCATTCGCACCCTCACGTTGACGAATTAACACAGAAATTGCGTCGCAATGAAATACTCTGGGTCCATGCCTCCTCTTTCCCAATCGAGGATCATTTCTACGGCAACGACAGGAATATCTATTGGGGTCCTGTATCTCCTTTCCGATGGACTATTTCTTCTTTACTGTATCATTCGCACCCTCACGTTGACGAATTAACACAGAAATTGCGTCGCAATGAAATACTCTGGGTCCATGCCTCCTCTTTCCCAATCGAGGATCATTTCTACGGCAACGACAGGAATATCTATTGGGGTCCTGTATCTCCTTTCCGATGGACTATTTCTTCTTTACTGTATCATTCGCACCCTCACGTTGACGAATTAACACAGAAATTGCGTCGCAATGAAATACTCTGGGTCCATGCCTCCTCTTTCCCAATCGAGGATCATTTCTACGGCAACGACAGGAATATCTATTGGGGTCCTGTATCTCCTTTCCGATGGACTATTTCTTCTTTACTGTATCATTCGCACCCTCACGTTGACGAATTAACACAGAAATTGCGTCGCAATGAAATACTCTGGGTCCATGCCTCCTCTTTCCCAATCGAGGATCATTTCTACGGCAACGACAGGAATATCTATTGGGGTCCTGTATCTCCTTTCCGATGGACTATTTCTTCTTTACTGTATCATTCGCACCCTCACGTTGACGAATTAACACAGAAATTGCGTCGCAATGAAATACTCTGGGGTGCATGCCTCCTCTTTCCCAATCGAGGATCATTTCTACGGCAACGACAGGAATATCTATTGGGGTCCTGTATCTCCTTTCCGATGGACTATTTCTTCTTTACTGTATCATTCGCACCCTCACGTTGACGAATTAACACAGAAATTGCGTCGCAATGAAATACTCTGGGTCCATGCCTCCTCTTTCCCAATCGAGGATCATTTCTACGGCAACGACAGGAATATCTATTGGGGTCCTGTATCACCTTTCCGATCCACAATTTCTTCTTTACTGTATCACTCGCACCCTCACGTTGACGAATTAACACAGAAATTGCGTCGCAATGAAATACTCTGGGGTCCATGCCTCCTCTTTCCCAATCGAGGATCATTTCTACGGCAACGACAGGAATATCTATTGGGGTCCTGTATCTCCTTTCCGATGGACTATTTCTTCTTTACTGTATCATTCGCACCCTCACGTTGACGAATTAACACAGAAATTGCGTCGCAATGAAATACTCTGGGTCCATGCCTCCTCTTTCCCAATCGAGGATCATTTCTACGGCAACGACAGGAATATCTATTGGGGTCCTGTATCTCCTTTCCGATGGACTATTTCTTCTTTACTGTATCATTCGCACCCTCACGTTGACGAATTAACACAGAAATTGCGTCGCAATGAAATACTCTGGGTCCATGCCTCCTCTTTCCCAATCGAGGATCATTTCTACGGCAACGACAGGAATATCTATTGGGGTCCTGTATCTCCTTTCCGATGGACTATTTCTTCTTTACTGTATCATTCGCACCCTCACGTTGACGAATTAACACAGAAATTGCGTCGCAATGAAATACTCTGGGTCCATGCCTCCTCTTTCCCAATCGAGGATCATTTCTACGGCAACGACAGGAATATCTATTGGGGTCCTGTATCTCCTTTCCGATGGACTATTTCTTCTTTACTGTATCATTCGCACCCTCACGTTGACGAATTAACACAGAAATTGCGTCGCAATGAAATACTCTGTGGTCCATGCCTTCTCTTTCCCAATCTAACAACGTTTCTACGGCAACGACAAAATTTTATATTGGGGTCCTGTATCACCTTTCCGATCCACAATTTCTTCTTTACTGTATCACTCGCACCCTCACGTTGACGAATTAACACAGAAATTGCGTCGCAATGAAATACTCTGGGGTCCATGCCTCCTCTTTCCCAATCGAGGATCATTTCTACGGCAACGACAGGAATATCTATTGGGGTCCTGTATCTCCTTTCCGATGGACTATTTCTTCTTTACTGTATCATTCGCACCCTCACGTTGACGAATTAACACAGAAATTGCGTCGCAATGAAATACTCTGGGTCCATGCCTCCTCTTTCCCAATCGAGGATCATTTCTACGGCAACGACAGGAATATCTATTGGGGTCCTGTATCTCCTTTCCGATGGATTATTTCTTCTTTACTGTATCATTCGCACCCTCACGTTGACGAATTAACACAGAAATTGCGTCGCAATGAAATACTCTGGGGTCCATGCCTCCTCTTTCCCAATCGAGGATCATTTCTACGGCAACGACAGGAATATCTATTGGGGTCCTGTATCTCCTTTCCGATGGACTATTTCTTCTTTACTGTATCATTCGCACCCTCACGTTGACGAATTAACACAGAAATTGCGTCGCAATGAAATACTCTGGGTCCATGCCTCCTCTTTCCCAATCGAGGATCATTTCTACGGCAACGACAGGAATATCTATTGGGGTCCTGTATCTCCTTTCTGATGGACTATTTCTTCTTTACTGTATCATTCGCACCCTCACGTTGACGAATTAACACAGAAATTGCGTCGCAATGAAATACTCTGTGGTCCATGCCTTCTCTTTCCCAATCTAGCAACGTTTCTACGGCAACGACAAAATTTTATATTGGGGTCCTGTATCACCTTTCCGATCCACAATTTCTTCTTTACTGTATCACTCGCACCCTCACGTTGTCGAATTAACACAGAAATTGCGTCGCAATGAAATACTCTGGGGTCCATGCCTCCTCTTTCCCAATCGAGGATCATTTCTACGGCAACGACAGGAATATCTATTGGGGTCCTGTATCTCCTTTCCGATGGACTATTTCTTCTTTACTGTATCATTCGCACCCTCACGTTGACGAATTAACACAGAAATTGCGTCGCAATGAAATACTCTGGGTCCATGCCTCCTCTTTCCCAATCGAGGATCATTTCTACGGCAACGACAGGAATATCTATTGGGGTCCTGTATCTCCTTTCCGATGGACTATTTCTTCTTTACTGTATCATTCGCACCCTCACGTTGACGAATTAACACAGAAATTGCGTCGCAATGAAATACTCTGGGTCCATGCCTCCTCTTTCCCAATCGAGGATCATTTCTACGGCAACGACAGGAATATCTATTGGGGTCCTGTATCTCCTTTCCGATGGACTATTTCTTCTTTACTGTATCATTCGCACCCTCACGTTGACGAATTAACACAGAAATTGCGTCGCAATGAAATACTCTGGGTCCATGCCTCCTCTTTCCCAATCGAGGATCATTTCTACGGCAACGACAGGAATATCTATTGGGGTCCTGTATCTCCTTTCCGATGGACTATTTCTTCTTTACTGTATCATTCGCACCCTCACGTTGACGAATTAACACAGAAATTGCGTCGCAATGAAATACTCTGGGTCCATGCCTCCTCTTTCCCAATCGAGGATCATTTCTACGGCAACGACAGGAATATCTATTGGGGTCCTGTATCTCCTTTCCGATGGACTATTTCTTCTCTACTGTATCATTCGCACCCTCACGTTGACGAATTAACACAGAAATTGCGTCGCAATGAAATACTCTGGGTCCATGCCTCCTCTTTCCCAATCGAGGATCATTTCTACAGCAACGACAGGAATATCTATTGGGGTCCTGTATCTCCTTTCCGATGGACTATTTCTTCTTTACAGTATCATTCGCACCCTCACGTTGACGAATTAACACAGAAATTGCGTCGCAATGAAATACTCTGGGGTCCATGCCTCCTCTTTCCCAATCGAGGATCATTTCTACGGCAACGACAGGAATATCTATTGGGGTCCTGTATCTCCTTTCCGATGGACTATTTCTTCTTTACTGTATCATTCGCACCCTCACGTTGACGAATTAACACAGAAATTGCGTCGCAATGAAATACTCTGGGTCCATGCCTCCTCTTTCCCAATCGAGGATCATTTCTACGGCAACGACAGGAATATCTATTGGGGTCCTGTATCTCCTTTCCGATGGATTATTTCTTCTTTACTGTATCATTCGCACCCTCACGTTGACGAATTAACACAGAAATTGCGTCGCAATGAAATACTCTGGGGTCCATGCCTCCTCTTTCCCAATCGAGGATCATTTCTACGGCAACGACAGGAATATCTATTGGGGTCCTGTATCTCCTTTCCGATGGACTATTTCTTCTTTACTGTATCATTCGCACCCTCACGTTGACGAATTAACACAGAAATTGCGTCGCAATGAAATACTCTGGGTCCATGCCTCCTCTTTCCCAATCGAGGATCATTTCTACGGCAACGACAGGAATATCTATTGGGGTCCTGTATCTCCTTTCTGATGGACTATTTCTTCTTTACTGTATCATTCGCACCCTCACGTTGACGAATTAACACAGAAATTGCGTCGCAATGAAATACTCTGTGGTCCATGCCTTCTCTTTCCCAATCTAGCAACGTTTCTACGGCAACGACAAAATTTTATATTGGGGTCCTGTATCACCTTTCCGATCCACAATTTCTTCTTTACTGTATCACTCGCACCCTCACGTTGTCGAATTAACACAGAAATTGCGTCGCAATGAAATACTCTGGGGTCCATGCCTCCTCTTTCCCAATCGAGGATCATTTCTACGGCAACGACAGGAATATCTATTGGGGTCCTGTATCTCCTTTCCGATGGACTATTTCTTCTTTACTGTATCATTCGCACCCTCACGTTGACGAATTAACACAGAAATTGCGTCGCAATGAAATACTCTGGGTCCATGCCTCCTCTTTCCCAATCGAGGATCATTTCTACGGCAACGACAGGAATATCTATTGGGGTCCTGTATCTCCTTTCCGATGGACTATTTCTTCTTTACTGTATCATTCGCACCCTCACGTTGACGAATTAACACAGAAATTGCGTCGCAATGAAATACTCTGGGTCCATGCCTCCTCTTTCCCAATCGAGGATCATTTCTACGGCAACGACAGGAATATCTATTGGGGTCCTGTATCTCCTTTCCGATGGACTATTTCTTCTTTACTGTATCATTCGCACCCTCACGTTGACGAATTAACACAGAAATTGCGTCGCAATGAAATACTCTGGGTCCATGCCTCCTCTTTCCCAATCGAGGATCATTTCTACGGCAACGACAGGAATATCTATTGGGGTCCTGTATCTCCTTTCCGATGGACTATTTCTTCTTTACTGTATCATTCGCACCCTCACGTTGACGAATTAACACAGAAATTGCGTCGCAATGAAATACTCTGGGTCCATGCCTCCTCTTTCCCAATCGAGGATCATTTCTACGGCAACGACAGGAATATCTATTGGGGTCCTGTATCTCCTTTCCGATGGACTATTTCTTCTCTACTGTATCATTCGCACCCTCACGTTGACGAATTAACACAGAAATTGCGTCGCAATGAAATACTCTGGGTCCATGCCTCCTCTTTCCCAATCGAGGATCATTTCTACAGCAACGACAGGAATATCTATTGGGGTCCTGTATCTCCTTTCCGATGGACTATTTCTTCTTTACAGTATCATTCGCACCCTCACGTTGACGAATTAACACAGAAATTGCGTCGCAATGAAATACTCTGGGTCCATGCCTCCTCTTTCCCAATCGAGGATCATTTCTACGGCAACGACAGGAATATCTATTGGGGTCCTGTATCTCCTTTCCGATGGACTATTTCTTCTTTACTGTATCATTCGCACCCTCACGTTGACGAATTAACACAGAAATTGCGTCGCAATGAAATACTCTGGGTCCATGCCTCCTCTTTCCCAATCGAGGATCATTTCTACGGCAACGACAGGAATATCTATTGGGGTCCTGTATCTCCTTTCCGATGGACTATTTCTTCTTTACTGTATCATTCGCAACCTCACGTTGACGAATTAACACAGAAATTGCGTCGCAATGAAATACTCTGGGTCCATGCCTCCTCTTTCCCAATCGAGGATCATTTCTACAGCAACGACAGGAATATCTATTGGGGTCCTGTATCTCCTTTCCGATGGACTATTTCTTCTTTACTGTATCATTCGCACCCTCACGTTGACGAATTAACACAGAAATTGCGTCGCAATGAAATACTCTGTGGTCCATGCCTTCTCTTTCCCAATCTAGCAACGTTTCTACGGCAACGACAAAATTTTATATTGGGGTCCTGTATCACCTTTCCGATCCACAATTTCTTCTTTACTGTATCACTCGCACCCTCACGTTGACGAATTAACACAGAAATTGCGTCGCAATGAAATACTCTGGGGTCCATGCCTCCTCTTTCCCAATCGAGGATCATTTCTACGGCAACGACAGGAATATCTATTGGGGTCCTGTATCTCCTTTCCGATGGACTATTTCTTCTTTACTGTATCATTCGCACCCTCACGTTGACGAATTAACACAGAAATTGCGTCGCAATGAAATACTCTGGGTCCATGCCTCCTCTTTCCCAATCGAGGATCATTTCTACGGCAACGACAGGAATATCTATTGGGGTCCTGTATCTCCTTTCCGATGGACTATTTCTTCTTTACTGTATCATTCGCACCCTCACGTTGACGAATTAACACAGAAATTGCGTCGCAATGAAATACTCTGGGTCCATGCCTCCTCTTTCCCAATCGAGGATCATTTCTACGGCAACGACATGAATATCTATTGGGGTCCTGTATCTCCTTTCCGATGGACTATTTCTTCTTTACTGTATCATTCGCACCCTCACGTTGACGAATTAACACAGAAATTGCGTCGCAATGAAATACTCTGGGTCCATGCCTCCTCTTTCCCAATCGAGGATCATTTCTACGGCAACGACAGGAATATCTATTGGGGTCCTGTATCTCCTTTCCGATGGACTATTTCTTCTTTACTGTATCATTCGCACCCTCACGTTGACGAATTAACACAGAAATTGCGTCGCAATGAAATACTCTGGGTCCATGCCTCCTCTTTCCCAATCGAGGATCATTTCTACGGCAAAGACAGGAATATCTATTAGGGTCCTGTATCTCCTTTCCGATGGACTATTTCTTCTTTACTGTATCATTCGCACCCTCACGTTGACGAATTAACACAGAAATTGCGTCGCAATGAAATACTCTGGGGTCCATGCCTCCTCTTTCCCAATCGAGGATCATTTCTACGGCAACGACAGGAATATCTATTGGGGTCCTGTATCTCCTTTCCGATGGACTATTTCTTCTTTACTGTATCATTCGCACCCTCACGTTGACGAATTAACACAGAAATTGCGTCGCAATGAAATACTCTGGGTCCATGCCTCCTCTTTCCCAATCGAGGATCATTTCTACGGCAACGACAGGAATATCTATTGGGGTCCTGTATCTCCTTTCCGATGGACTATTTCTTCTTTACTGTATCATTCGCACCCTCACGTTGACGAATTAACACAGAAATTGCGTCGCAATGAAATACTCTGGGGTCCATGCCTCCTCTTTCCCAATCGAGGATCATTTCTACGGCAACGACAGGAATATCTATTGGGGTCCTGTATCTCCTTTCCGATGGACTATTTCTTCTTTACTGTATCATTCGCACCCTCACGTTGACGAAATAACACAGAAATTGCGTCGCAATGAAATACTCTGGGGTCCATGCCTCCTCTTTCCCAATCGAGGATCATTTCTACGGCAACGACAGGAATATCTATTGGGGTCCTGTATCTCCTTTCCGATGGACTATTTCTTCTTTACTGTATCATTCGCACCCTCACGTTGACGAATTAACACAGAAATTGCGTCGCAATGAAATACTCTGGGGTCCATGCCTCCTCTTTCCCAATCGAGGATCATTTCTACGGCAACGACAGGAATATCTATTGGGGTCCTGTATCTCCTTTCCGATGGACTATTTCTTCTTTACTGTATCATTCGCACCCTCACGTTGACGAATTAACACAGAAATTGCGTCGCAATGAAATACTCTGGGTCCATGCCTCCTCTTTCCCAATCGAGGATCATTTCTACGGCAACGACATGAATATCTATTGGGGTCCTGTATCTCCTTTCCGATGGACTATTTCTTCTTTACTGTATCATTCGCACCCTCACGTTGACGAATTAACACAGAAATTGCGTCGCAATGAAATACTCTGGGTCCATGCCTCCTCTTTCCCAATCGAGGATCATTTCTACGGCAACGACAGGAATATCTATTGGGGTCCTGTATCTCCTTTCCGATGGACTATTTCTTCTTTACTGTATCATTCGCACCCTCACGTTGACGAATTAACACAGAAATTGCGTCGCAATGAAATACTCTGGGTCCATGCCTCCTCTTTCCCAATCGAGGATCATTTCTACGGCAAAGACAGGAATATCTATTAGGGTCCTGTATCTCCTTTCCGATGGACTATTTCTTCTTTACTGTATCATTCGCACCCTCACGTTGACGAATTAACACAGAAATTGCGTCGCAATGAAATACTCTGGGGTCCATGCCTCCTCTTTCCCAATCGAGGATCATTTCTACGGCAACGACAGGAATATCTATTGGGGTCCTGTATCTCCTTTCCGATGGACTATTTCTTCTTTACTGTATCATTCGCACCCTCACGTTGACGAATTAACACAGAAATTGCGTCGCAATGAAATACTCTGGGTCCATGCCTCCTCTTTCCCAATCGAGGATCATTTCTACGGCAACGACAGGAATATCTATTGGGGTCCTGTATCTCCTTTCCGATGGACTATTTCTTCTTTACTGTATCATTCGCACCCTCACGTTGACGAATTAACACAGAAATTGCGTCGCAATGAAATACTCTGGGGTCCATGCCTCCTCTTTCCCAATCGAGGATCATTTCTACGGCAACGACAGGAATATCTATTGGGGTCCTGTATCTCCTTTCCGATGGACTATTTCTTCTTTACTGTATCATTCGCACCCTCACGTTGACGAAATAACACAGAAATTGCGTCGCAATGAAATACTCTGGGGTCCATGCCTCCTCTTTCCCAATCGAGGATCATTTCTACGGCAACGACAGGAATATCTATTGGGGTCCTGTATCTCCTTTCCGATGGACTATTTCTTCTTTACTGTATCATTCGCACCCTCACGTTGACGAATTAACACAGAAATTGCGTCGCAATGAAATACTCTGGGGTCCATGCCTCCTCTTTCCCAATCGAGTATCATTTCTACGGCAACGACAGGAATATCTATTGGGGTCCTGTATCTCCTTTCCGATGGACTATTTCTTCTTTACTGTATCATTCGCACCCTCACGTTGACGAATTAACACAGAAACTGCGTCGCAAAGAAATACTCTGGGGTCCATGCCTCCTCTTTCCCAATCGAGGATCATTTCTACGGCAACGAGAGGAATATCTATTGGGGTCCTGTATCTCCTTTCCGATGGACTATTTCTTCTTTACTGTATCATTCGGACCCTCACGTTAACGAATTAACACAGAAATTGCGTCGCAATGAAATACTCTGGGGTCCATGCCTCCTCTTTCCCAATCGAGGATCATTTCTACGGCAACGACAGGAATATCTATTGGGGTCCTGTATCTCCTTTCCGATGGACTATTTCTTCTTTACTGTATCATTCGCACCCTCACGTTGACGAATTAACACAGAAATTGCGTCGCAATGAAATACTCTGGGGTCCATGCCTCCTCTTTCCCAATCGACGATCATTTCTACGGCAACGACAGGAATATCTATTGGGGTCCTGTATCTCCTTTCCGATGGACTATTTCTTCTTTACTGTATCATTCGCACCCTCACGTTGACGAATTAACACAGAAATTGCGTCGCAATGAAATACTCTGGGTCCATGCCTCCTCTTTCCCAATCGAGGATCATTTCTACGGCAACGACAGGAATATCTATTGGGGTCCTGTATCTCCTTTCCGATGGACTATTTCTTCTTTACTGTATCATTCGCACCCTCACGTTGACGAATTAACACAGAAATTGCGTCGCAATGAAATACTCTGTGGTCCATGCCTTCTCTTTCCCAATCTAGCAACGTTTCTACGGCAACGACAAAATTTTATATTGGGGTCCTGTATCACCTTTCCGATCCACAATTTCTTCTTTACTGTATCACTCGCACCCTCACGTTGACGAATTAACACAGAAATTGCGTCGCAATGAAATACTCTGCGTCCATGCCTCCTCTTTCCCAATCGAGGATCATTTCTACGGCAACGACAGGAATATCTATTGGGGTCCTGTATCTCCTTTCCGATGGACTATTTCTTCTTTACTGTATCATTCGCACCCTCACGTTGACGAATTAACACAGAAATTGCGTCGCAATGAAATACTCTGGGGTCCATGCCTCCTCTTTCCCAATGGAGGATCATTTCTACGGCAACGACAGGAATATCTATTGAGGTCCTGTATCTCCTTTCGATGGACTATTTCTTCTTTACTGTATCATTCGCACCCTCACGTTGACGAATTAACACAGAAATTGCGTCGCAATGAAATACTCTGGGGTCCATGCCTTCTCTTTCCCAATCTAGCAACGTTTCTACGGCAACGACAAAATTTTATATTGGGGTCCTGTATCACCTTTCCGATCCACAATTTCTTCTTTACTGTATCACTCGCACCCTCACGTTGACTAATTAACACAGAAATTGCGTCGCAATGAAATACTCTGGGGTCCATGCCTCCTCTTTCCCAATCGAGGATCATTTCTACGGCAACGACAGGAATATCTATTGGGGTCCTGTATCTCCTTTCCGATGGACTATTTCTTCTTTACTGTATCATTCGCACCCTCACGTTGACGAATTAACACAGAAATTGCGTCGCAATGAAATACTCTGGGTCCATGCCTCCTCTTTCCCAATCGAGGATCATTTCTACGGCAACGACAGGAATATCTATTGGGGTCCTGTATCTCCTTTCCGATGGACTATTTCTTCTTTACTGTATCATTCGCACCCTCACGTTGACGAATTAACACAGAAATTGCGTTGCAATGAAATACTCTGTGGTCCATGCCTTCTCTTTCCCAATCTAGCAACGTTTCTACGGCAACGACAAAATTTTATATTGGGGTCCTGTATCACCTTTCCGATCCACAATTTCTTCTTTACTGTATCACTCGCACCCTCACGTTGACGAATTAACACAGAAATTGCGTCGCAATGAAATACTCTGGGTCCATGCCTCCTCTTTCCCAATCGAGGATCATTTCTACGGCAACGACAGGAATATCTATTGGGGTCCTGTATCTCCTTTCCGATGGACTATTTCTTCTTTACTGTATCATTCGCACCCTCACGTTGACGAATTAACACAGAAATTGCGTCGCAATGAAATACTCTGTGGTCCATGCCTTCTCTTTCCCAATCTAGCAATGTTTCTACGGCAACGACAAAATTTTATATTGGGGTCCTGTATCACCTTTCCGATCCACAATTTCTTCTTTACTGTATCACTCGCACCCTCACGTTGACGAATTAACACAGAAATTGCGTCGCAATGAAATACTCTGGGTCCATGCCTCCTCTTTCCCAATCGAGGATCATTTCTACGGCATCGACAGGAATATCTATTGGGGTCCTGTATCTCCTTTCCGATGGACTATTTCTTCTTTACTGTATCATTCGCACCCTCACGTTGACGAATTAACACAGAAATTGCGTCGCAATGAAATGCTCTGTGGTCCATGCCTTCTCTTTCCCAATCTAGCAACGTTTCTACGGCAACGACAAAATTTTATATTGGGGTCCTGTATCACCTTTCCGATCCACAATTTCTTCTTTACTGTATCACTCGCACCCTCACGTTGACGAATTAACACAGAAATTGCGTCGCAATGAAATACTCTGGGTCCATGCCTCCTCTTTCCCAATCGAGGATCATTTCTACGGCAACGACAGGAATATCTATTGGGGTCCTGTATCTCCTTTCCGATGGACTATTTCTTCTTTACTGTATCATTCGCACCCTCACGTTGACGAATTAACACAGAAATTGCGTCGCAATGAAATACTATGTGGTCCATGCCTTCTCTTTCCCAATCTAGCAACGTTTCTACGGCAACGACAAAATTTTATATTGGGGTCCTGTATCACCTTTCCGATCCACAATTTCTTCTTTACTGTATCACTCGCACCCTCACGTTGACGAATTAACACAGAAATTGCGTCACAATGAAATACTCTGGGTCCATGCCTCCTCTTTCCCAATCGAGGATCATTTCTACGGCAACGACAGGAATATCTATTGGGGTCCTGTATCTCCTTTCCGATGGACTATTTCTTCCTTACTGTATCATTCGCACCCTCACGTTGACGAATTAACACAGAAATTGCGTCGCAATGAAATACTCTGTGGTCCATGCCTTCTCTTTCCCAATCTAGCAACGTTTCTACGGCAACGACAAAATTTTATATTGGGGTCCTGTATCACCTTTCCGATCCACAATTTCTTCTTTACTGTATCACTCGCACCCTCACGTTGACGAATTAACACAGAAATTGCGTCGCAATGAAATACTCTGGGTCCATGCCTCCTCTTTCCCAATCGAGGATCATTTCTACGGCAACGACAGGAATATCTATTGGGGTCCTGTATCTCCTTTCCGATGGACTATTTCTTCTTTACTGTATCATTCGCACCCTCACGTTGACGAATTAACACAGAAATTGCGTCGCAATGAAATACTCTGTGGTCCATGCCTTCTCTTTCCCAATCTAGCAACGTTTCTACGGCAACGACAAAATTTTATATTGGGGTCCTGTATCACCTTTCCGATCCACAATTTCTTCTTTACTGTATCACTCGCACCCTCACGTTGACGAATTAACACAGAAATTGGGTCGCAATGAAATACTCTGGGTCCATGCCTCCTCTTTCCCAATCGAGGATCATTTCTACGGCAACGACAGGAATATCTATTGGGGTCCTGTATCTCCTTTCCGATGGACTATTTCTTCTTTACTGTATCATTCGCACCCTCACGTTGACGAATTAACACAGAAATTGCGTCGCAATGAAATACTCTGTGGTCCATGCCTTCTCTTTCCCAATCTAGCAACGTTTCTACGGCAACGACAAAATTTTATATTGGGGTCCTGTATCACCTTTCCGATCCACAATTTCTTCTTTACTGTATCACTCGCACCCTCACGTTGACGAATTAACACAGAAATTGCGTCGCAATGAAATACTCTGAGGTCCATGCCTCCTCTTTCCCAATCGAGGATCATTTCTACGGCAACGACAGGAATATCTATTGGGGTCCTGTATCTCCTTTCCGATGGACTATTTCTTCTTTACTGTATCATTCGCACCCTCACGTTGACGAATTGACACAGAAATTGCGTCGCAATGAAATACTCTGGGTCCATGCCTCCTCTTTCCCAATCGAGGATCATTTCTACGGCAACGACAGGAATATCTATTGGGGTCCTGTATCTCCTTTCCGATGGACTATTTCTTCTTTACTGTATCATTCGCACCCTCACGTTGAAGAATTAACACAGAAATTGCGTCGCAATGAAATACTCTGTGGTCCATGCCTTCTCTTTCCCAATCTAGCAACGTTTCTACGGCAACGACAGAATTTTATATTGGGGTCCTGTATCACCTTTCCGATCCACAATTTCTTCTTTACTGTATCACTCGCACCCTCACGTTGACGAATTAACACAGAAATTGCGTCGCAATGAAATACTCTGGGTCCATGCCTCCTCTTTCCCATTCGAGGATCATTTCTACGGCAACGACAGGAATATCTATTGGGGTCCTGTATCTCCTTTCCGATGGACTATTTCTTCTTTACTGTATCATTCGCACCCTCACGTTGACGAATTAACACAGAAATTGCGTCGCAATGAAATACTCTGTGGTCCATGCCTTCTCTTTCCCAATCTAGCAACGTTTCTACGGCAACGACAAAATTTTATATTGGGGTCCTGTATCACCTTTCCGATCCACAATTTCTTCTTTACTGTATCACTCGCACCCTCACGTTGACGAATTAACACAGAAATTGCGTCGCAATGAAATACTCTGGGTCCATGCCTCCTCTTTCCCAATCGAGGATCATTTCTACGGCAAAGACAGGAATATCTATTGGGGTCCTGTATCTCCTTTCCGATGGACTATATCTTCTTTACTGTATCATTCGCACCCTCACGTTGACGAATTAACACAGAAATTGCGTCGCAATGAAATACTCTGTGGTCCATGCCTTCTCTTTCCCAATCTAGCAACGTTTCTACGGCAACGACAAAATTTTATATTGGGGTCCTGTATCACCTTTCCGATCCACAATTTCTTCTTTACTGTATCACTCGCACCCTCACGTTGACGAATTAACACAGAAATTGCGTCGCAATGAAATACTCTGGGTCCATGCCTCCTCTTTCCCAATCGAGGATCATTTCTACGGCAACGACAGGAATATCTATTGGGGTCCTGTATCTCCTTTCCGATGGACTATTTCTTCTTTACTGTATCATTCGCACCCTCACGTTGACGAATTAACACAGAAATTGTGTCGCAATGAAATACTCTGTGGTCCATGACTTCTCTTTCCCAATCTAGCAACGTTTCTACGGCAACGACAAAATTTTATATTGGGGTCCTGTATCACCTTTCCGATCCACAATTTCTTCTTTACTGTATCACTCGCACCCTCACGTTGACGAATTAACACAGAAATTGCGTCGCAATGAAATACTCTGGGTCCATGCCTCCTCTTTCCCAATCGAGGATCATTTCTACGGCAACGACAGGAATATCTATTGGGGTCCTGTATCTCCTTTCCGATGGACTATTTCTTCTTTACTGTATCATTCGCACCCTCACGTTGACGAATTAACACAGAAATTGCGTCGCAATGAAATACTCTGTGGTCCATGCCTTCTCTTTCCCAATCTAGCAACGTTTCTACGGCAACGACAAAATTTAATATTGGGGTCCTGTATCACCTTTCCGATCCACAATTTCTTCTTTACTGTATCACTCGCACCCTCACGTTGACGAATTAACACAGAAATTGCGTCGCAATGAAATACTCTGGGTCCATGCCTCCTCTTTCCCAATCGAGGATCATTTCTACGGCAACGACAGGAATATCTATTGGGGTCCTGTATCTCCTTTCCGATGGACTATTTCTTCTTTACTGTATCATTCGCACCCTCACGTTGACGAATTAACACAGAAATTGCGTCGCAATGAAATACTCTGTGGTCCATGCCTTCTCTTTCCCAATCTAGCAACGTTTCTACGGCAACGACAAAATTTTATATTGGGGTCCTGTATCACCTTTCCGATCCACAATTTCTTCTTTACTGTATCACTCGCACCCTCACGTTGACGAATTAACACAGAAATTGCGTCGCAATGAAATACTCTGGGTCCATGCCTCCTCTTTCCCAATCGAGGATCATTTCTACGGCAACGACAGGAATATCTATTGGGGTCCTGTATCTCCTTTCCGATGGACTATTTCTTCTTTATTGTATCATTTGCACCCTCACGTTGACGAATTAACACAGAAATTGCGTCGCAATGAAATACTCTGTGGTCCATGCCTTCTCTTTCCCAATCTAGCAACGTTTCTACGGCAACGACAAAATTTTATATTGGGGTCCTGTATCACCTTTCCGATCCACAATTTCTTCTTTACTGTATCACTCGCACCCTCACGTTGACGAATTAACACAGAAATTGCGTCGCAATGAAATACTCTGGGTCCATGCCTCCTCTTTCCCAATCGAGGATCATTTCTACGGCAACGACAGGAATATCTATTGGGGTCCTGTATCTCCTTTCCGATGGACTATTTCTTCTTTACTGTATCATTCGCACCCTCACGTTGACGAATTAACACAGAAATTGCGTCGCAATGAAATACTCTGGGACCATGCCTCCTCTTTCCCAATCGAGGATCATTTCTACGGCAACGACAGGAATATCTATTGGGGTCCTGTATCTCCTTTCCGATGGACTATTTCTTCTTTACTGTATCATTCGCACCCTCACGTTGACGAATTGACACAGAAATTGCGTCGCAATGAAATACTCTGGGTCCATGCCTCCTCTTTCCCAATCGAGGATCATTTCTACGGCAACGACAGGAATATCTATTGGGGTCCTGTATCTCCTTTCCGATGGACTATTTCTTCTTTACTGTATCATTCGCACCCTCACGTTGACGAATTAACACAGAAATTGCGTCGCAATGAAATACTCTGTGGTCCATCCCTTCTCTTTCCCAATCTAGCAACGTTTCTACGGCAACGACAAAATTTTATATTGGGGTCCTGTATCACCTTTCCGATCCACAATTTCTTCTTTACTGTATCACTCGCACCCTCACGTTGACGAATTAACACAGAAATTGCGTCGCAATGAAATACTCTGGGTCCATGCCTCCTCTTTCCCAATCGAGGATCATTTCTACGGCAACGACAGGAATATCTATTGGGGTCCTGTATCTCCATTCCGATGGACTATTTCTTCTTTACTGTATCATTCGCACCCTCACGTTGACGAATTAACACAGAAATTGCGTCGCAATGAAATACTCTGGGTCCATGCCTCCTCTTTCCCAATCGAGGATCAATTCTACGGCAACGACAGGAATATCTATTGGGGTCCTGTATCTCCTTTCCGATGGACTATTTCTTCTTTACTGTATCATTCGCACCCTCACGTTGACGAATTAACACAGAAATTGCGTCGCAATGAAATACTCTGTGGTCCATGCCTTCTCTTTCCCAATCTAGCAACGTTTCTACGGCAACGACAAAATTTTATATTGGGGTCCTGTATCACCTTTCCGATCCACAATTTCTTCTTTACTGTATCACTCGCACCCTCACGTTGACGAATTAACACAGAAATTGCGTCGCAATGAAATACTCTGGGTCCATGCCTCCTCTTTCCCAATCGAGGATCATTTCTACGGCAACGACAGGAATATCTATTGGGGTCCTGTATCTCCTTTCCGATGGACTATTTCTTCTTTACTGTATCATTCGCACCCTCACGTTGACGAATTAACACAGAAATTGCGTCGCAATGAAATACTCTGGGACCATGCCTCCTCTTTCCCAATCGAGGATCATTTCTACGGCAACGACAGGAATATCTATTGGGGTCCTGTATCTCCTTTCCGATGGACTATTTCTTCTTTACTGTATCATTCGCACCCTCACGTTGACGAATTGACACAGAAATTGCGTCGCAATGAAATACTCTGGGTCCATGCCTCCTCTTTCCCAATCGAGGATCATTTCTACGGCAACGACAGGAATATCTATTGGGGTCCTGTATCTCCTTTCCGATGGACTATTTCTTCTTTACTGTATCATTCGCACCCTCACGTTGACGAATTAACACAGAAATTGCGTCGCAATGAAATACTCTGTGGTCCATGCCTTCTCTTTCCCAATCTAGCAACGTTTCTACGGCAACGACAAAATTTTATATTGGGGTCCTGTATCACCTTTCCGATCCACAATTTCTTCTTTACTGTATCACTCGCACCCTCACGTTGACGAATTAACACAGAAATTGCGTCGCAATGAAATACTCTGGGACCATGCCTCCTCTTTCCCAATCGAGGATCATTTCTACGGCAACGACAGGAATATCTATTGGGGTCCTGTATCTCCTTTCCGATGGACTATTTCTTCTTTACTGTATCATTCGCACCCTCACGTTGACGAATTATCACAGAAATTGCGTCGCAATGAAATACTCTGGGTCCATGCCTCCTCTTTCCCAATCGAGGATCATTTCTACGGCAACGACAGGAATATCTATTGGGGTCCTGTATCTCCTTTCCGATGGACTATTTCTTCTTTACTGTATCATTCGCACCCTCACGTTGACGAATTAACACAGAAATTGCGTCGCAATGAAATACTCTGGGTCCATGCCTCCTCTTTCCCAATCGAGGATCATTTCTACGGCAACGACAGGAATATCTATTGGGGTCCTGTATCTCCTTTCCGATGGACTATTTCTTCTTTACTGTATCATTCGCACCCTCACGTTGACGAATTAACACAGAAATTGCGTCGCAATGAAATACTCTGGGTCCATGCCTCCTCTTTCCCAATCGAGGATCATTTCTACGGCAACGACAGGAATATCTATTGGGGTCCTGTATCTCCTTTCCGATGGACTATTTCTTCTTTACTGTATCATTCGCACCCTCACGTTGACGAATTGACACAGAAATTGCGTCGCAATGAAATACTCTGGGTCCATGCCTCCTCTTTCCCAATCGAGGATCATTTCTACGGCAACGACAGGAATATCTATTGGGGTCCTGTATCTCCTTTCCGATGGACTATTTCTTCTTTACTGTATCATTCGCACCCTCACGTTGACGAATTAACACAGAAATTGCGTCGCAATGAAATACTCTGTGGTCCATGCCTTCTCTTTCCCAATCCTGCAACGTTTCTACGGCAACGACAAAATTTTATATTGGGGTCCTGTATCACCTTTCCGATCCACAATTTCTTCTTTACTGTATCACTCGCACCCTCACGTTGACGAATTAACACAGAAATTGCGTCGCAATGAAATACTCTGGGTCCATGCCTCCTCTTTCCCAATCGAGGATCATTTCTACGGCAACGACAGGAATATCTATTGGGGTCCTGTATCTCCTTTCCGATGGACTATTTCTTCTTTACTGTATCATTCGCACCCTCACGTTGACGAATTAACACAGAAATTGCGTCGCAATGAAATACTCTGTGGTCCATGCCTTCTCTTTCCCAATCTAGCAACGTTTCTACGGCAACGACAAAATTTTATATTGGGGTCCTGTATCACCTTTCCGATCCACAATTTCTTCTTTACTGTATCACTCGCACCCTCACGTTGACGAATTAACACAGAAATTGCGTCGCAATGAAATACTCTGGGTCCATGCCTCCTCTTTCCCAATCGAGGATCATTTCTACGGCAACGACAGGAATATCTATTGGGGTCCTGTATCTCCTTTCCGATGGACTATTTCTTCTTTACTGTATCATTCGCACCCTCACGTTGACGAATTAACACAGAAATTGCGTCGCAATGAAATACTCTGTGGTCCATGCCTTCTCTTTCCCAATCTAGCAACGTTTCTACGGCAACGACAAAATTTTATATTGGGGTCCTGTATCACCTTTCCAATCCACAATTTCTTCTTTACTGTATCACTCGCACCCTCACGTTGACGAATTAACACAGAAATTGCGTCGCAATGAAATACTCTGGGTCCATGCCTCCTCTTTCCCAATCGAGGATCATTTCTACGGCAACGACAGGAATATCTATTGGGGTCCTGTATCTCCTTTCCGATGGACTATTTCTTCTTTACTGTATCATTCGCACCCTCACGTTGACGAATTAACACAGAAATTGCGTCGCAATGAAATACTCTGTGGTCCATGACTTCTCTTTCCCAATCTAGCAACGTTTCTACGGCAACGACAAAATTTTATATTGGGGTCCTGTATCACCTTTCCGATCCACAATTTCTTCTTTACTGTATCACTCGCACCCTCACGTTGACGAATTAACACAGAAATTGCGTCGCAATGAAATACTCTGGGTCCATGCCTCCTCTATCCCAATCGAGGATCATTTCTACGGCAACGGCAGGAATATCTATTGGGGTCCTGTATCTCCTTTCCGATGGACTATTTCTTCTTTACTGTATCATTCGCACCCTCACGTTGACGAATTAACACAGAAATTGCGTCGCAATGAAATACTCTGTGGTCCATGCCTTCTCTTTCCCAATCTAGCAACGTTTCTACGGCAACGACAAAATTTTATATTGGGGTCCTGTATCACCTTTCCGATCCACAATTTCTTCTTTACTGTATCACTCGCACCCTCACGTTGACGAATTAACACAGAAATTGCGTCGCAATGAAATACTCTGGGTCCATGCCTCCTCTTTCCCAATCGAGGATCATTTCTACGGCAACGACAGGAATATCTATTGGGGTCCTGTATCTCCTTTCCGATGGACTATTTCTTCTTTACTGTATCATTCGCACCCTCACGTTGACGAATTAACACAGAAATTGCGTCGCAATGAAATACTATGTGGTCCATGCCTTCTCTTTCCCAATCTAGCAACGTTTCTACGGCAACGACAAAATTTTATATTGGGGTCCTGTATCACCTTTCCGATCCACAATTTCTTCTTTACTGTATCACTCGCACCCTCACGTTGACGAATTAACACAGAAATTGCGTCGCAATGAAATACTCTGGGTCCGTGCCTCCTCTTTCCCAATCGAGGATCATTTCTACGGCAACGACAGGAATATCTATTGAGGTCCTGTATCTCCTTTCCGATGGACTATTTCTTCTTTACTGTATCATTCGCACCCTCACGTTGACGAATTAACACAGAAATTGCGTCGCAATGAAATGCTCTGTGGTCCATGCCTTCTCTTTCCCAATCTAGCAACGTTTCTACGGCAACGACAAAATTTTATATTGGGGTCCTGTATCACCTTTCCGATCCACAATTTCTTCTTTACTGTATCACTCGCACCCTCACGTTGACGAATTAACACAGAAATTGCGTCGCAATGAAATACTCTGGGTCCATGCCTCCTCTTTCCCAATCGAGGATCATTTCTACGGCAACGACAGGAATATCTATTGGGGTCCTGTATCTCCTTTCCGATGGACTATTTCTTCTTTACTGTATCATTCGCACCCTCACGTTGACGAATTAACACAGAAATTGCGTCGCAATGAAATACTCTGTGGTCCATGCCTGCTCTTTCCCAATCTAGCAACGTTTCTACGGCAACGACAAAATTTTATATTGGGGTCCTGTATCACCTTTCCGATCCACAATTTCTTCTTTACTGTATCACTCGCACCCTCACGTTGACGAATTAACACAGAAATTGCGTCGCAATGAAATACTCTGGGGTCCATGCCTCCTCTTTCCCAATCGAGGATCATTTCTACGGCAAAGACAGGAGTATCTATTGGGGTCCTGTATCTCCTTTCCGATGGACTATTTCTTCTTTACTGTATCATTCGCACCCTCACGTTGACGAATTAACACAGAAATTGCGTCGCAATGAAATACTGTGTGGTCCATGCCTTCTCTTTCCCAATCTAGCAACGTTTCTACGGCAACGACAAAATTTTATATTGAGGTCCTGTATCACCTTTCCGATCCACAATTTCTTCTTTACTGTATCACTCGCACCCTCACGTTGACGAATTAACACAGAAATTGCGTCGCAATGAAATACTCTGGGTCCATGCCTCCTCTTTCCCAATCGAGGATCATTTCTACGGCAACGACAGGAATATCTATTGGGGTCCTGTATCTCCTTTCCGAAGGACTATTTCTTCTTTACTGTATCATTCGCACCCTCACGTTGACGAATTAACACAGAAATTGCGCCGCAATGAAATACTCTGGGTCGATGCCTCCTCTTTCCCAATCGAGGATCATTTCTACGGCAACGACAGGAATATCTATTGGGGTCCTGTATCTCCTTTCCGATGGACTATTTCTTCTTTACTGTATCATTCGCACCCACACGTTGACGAATTAACACAGAAATTGCGTCGCAATGAAATACTCTGTGGTCCATGCCTTCTCTTTCCCAATCTAGCAACGTTTCTACGGCAACGACAAAATTTTATATTGGGGTCCTGTATCTCCTTTCCGATGGACTATTTCTTCTTTACTGTATCACTCGCACCCTCACGTTGACGAATTAACACAGAAATTGCGTCGCAATGAAATACTCTGGGTCCATGCCTCCTCTTTCCCAATCGAGGATCATTTCTACGGCAACGACAGGAATATCTATTGGGGTCCTGTATCTCCTTTCCGATGGACTATTTCTTCTTTACTGTATCATTCGCACCCTCACGTTGACGAATTAACACAGAAATTGCGTCGCAATGAAATACTCTGGGTCCATGCCTCCTCTTTCCCAATCGAGGATCATTTCTACGGCAACGACAGGAATATCTATTGGGGTCCTGTATCTCCTTTCCGATGGACTATTTCTTCTTTACTGTATCATTCGCACCCTCACGTTGACGAATTAACACAGAAATTGCGTCGCAATGAAATACTCTGGGTCCATGCCTCCTCTTTCCCAATCGAGGATCAATTCTACGGCAACGACAGGATTTTCTATTGGGGTCCTGTATCTCCTTTCCGATGGACTATTTCTTCTTTACTGTATCATTCGCACCCTCACGTTGACGAATTAACACAGAAATTGCGCCGCAATGAAATACTCTGGGGTTCATGCCTTCTCTTTCCCAATCTAGCAACGTTTCTACGGCAACGACAAAATTTTATATTGGGGTCCTGTATCACCTTTCCGATCCACAATTTCTTCTTTACTGTATCACTCGCATCCTCACGTTGACGAATTAACACAGAAATTGCGTCGCAATGAAATACTCTGGGGTCCATGCCTCCTCTTTCCCAATCGAGGATCATTTCTACGGCAACGACAGGATTTTCTATTGGGGTCCTGTATCTCCTTTCCGATGGACTATTTCTTCTTTACTGTATCATTCGCACCCTCACGTTGACGAATTAACACAGAAATTGCGCCGCAATGAAATACTCTGGGGTTCATGCCTTCTCTTTCCCAATCTAGCAACGTTTCTACGGCAACGACAAAATTTTATATTGGGGTCCTGTATCACCTTTCTGATCCACAATTTCTTCTTTACTGTATCACTCGCACCCTCACGTTGACGAATTAACACAGAAATTGCGTCGCAATGAAATACTCTGCGGTCCATGCCTCCTCTTTCCCAATCGAGGATCATTTCTACGGCAACGACAGGAATTTCTATTGGGGTCCTGTATCTCCTTTCCGATGGACTATTTCTTCTTTACTGTATCATTCGCACCCTCACGTTGACGAATTAACACAGAAATTGCGCCGCAATGAAATACTCTGGGGTTCATGCCTTCTCTTTCCCAATCTAGCAACGTTTCTACGGCAACGACAAAATTTTATATTGGGGTCCTGTACCACCTTTCCGATCCACAATTTCTTCTTTACTGTATCACTTGCACCCTCACGTTGACGAATTAACACAGAAATTGCGTCGCAATGAAATACTCTGGGGTCCATGCCTCCTCTTTCCCAATCGAGGATCACTTCTACGGCAACGACAGGATTTTCTATTGGGGTCCTGTATCTCCTTTCCGATGGACTATTTCTTCTTTACTGTATCATTCGCACCCTCACGTTGACGAATTAACACAGAAATTGCGCCGCAATGAAATACTCTGGGGTTCATGCCTTCTCTTTCCCAATCTAGCAACGTTTCTACGGCAACGACAAAATTTTATATTGGGGTCCTGTACCACCTTTCCGATCCACAATTTCTTCTTTACTGTATCACTCGCACCCTCACGTTGACGAATTAACACAGAAATTGCGTCGCAATGAAATACTCTGGGGTCCATGCCTCCTCTTTCCCAATCGAGGATCATTTCTACGGCAGCGACAGGATTTTCTATTGGGGTCCTGTATCTCCTTTCCGATGGACTATTTCTTCTTTACTGTATCATTCGCACCCTCACGTTGACGAATTAACACAGAAATTGCGCCGCAATGAAATACTCTGGGGTTCATGCCTTCTCTTTCCCAATCTAGCAACGTTTCTACGGCAACGACAAAATTTTATATTGGGGTCCTGTATCACCTTTCCGATCCACAATTTCTTCTTTACTGTATCACTCGCACCCTCACGTTGACCAATTAACACAGAAATTGCGTCGCAATGAAATACTCTGGGGTCCATGCCTCCTCTTTCCCAATCGAGGATCATTTCTACGGCAACGACAGGATTTTCTATTGGGGTCCTGTATCTCCTTTCCGATGGACTATTTCTTCTTTACTGTATCATTCGCACCCTCACGTTGACGAATTAACACAGAAATTGCGCCGCAATGAAATACTCTGGGGTTCATGCCTTCTCTTTCCCAGTCTAGCAACGTTTCTACGGCAACGACAAAATTTTATATTGGGGTCCTGTATCACCTTTCCGATCCACAATTTCTTCTTTACTGTATCACTCGCACCCTCACGTTGACGAATTAACACAGAAATTGCGTCGCAATGAAATACTCTGGGGTCCATGCCTCCTCTTTCCCAATCGAGGATCATTTCTACGGCAACGACAGGATTTTCTATTGGGGTCCTGTATCTCCTTTCCGATGGACTATTTCTTCTTTACTGTATCATTCGCACCCTCACGTTGACGAATTAACACAGAAATTGCGCCGCAATGAAATACTCTGGGTTCCATGCCTTCTCTTTCCCAATCTAGCAACGTTTCTACGGCAACGACAAAATTTTATATTGGGGTCCTGTATCACCTTTCCGATCCACAATTTCTTCTTTACTATATCACTCGCACCCTCACGTTGACGAATTAACACAGAAATTGCGTCGCAATGAAATACTCTGGGGTCCATGCCTCCTCTTTCCCAATCGAGGATCATTTCTACGGCAACGACAGGATTTTCTATTGGGGTCCTGTATCTCCTTTCCGATGGACTATTTCTTCTTTACTGTATCATTCGCACCCTCACGTTGACGAATTAACACAGAAATTGCGCCGCAATGAAATACTCTGGGGTTCATGCCTTCTCTTTCCCAATCTAGGATCATGCCTACGGCAACGACAGGAATATCTATTGGGGTCCTGTATCTCCTTTCCGATGCACTATTTCTTCTTTACTGTATCACTCGCACCCTCACGTTGACGAATTAACACAGAAATTGCGTCGCAATGAAATACTCTGAGTTCCATGCCTTCTCTTTCCCAATCTAGCAACGTTTCTACGGCAACGACAAAATTTTATATTGGGGTCCTGTATCACCTTTCCGATCCACAATTTCTTCTTTACTGTATCACTCGCACCCTCACGTTGACGAATTAACACAGAAATTGCGTCGCAATGAAATACTCTGGGTTCCATGCCTTCTCTTTCCCAATCTAGCAACGTTCCTACGGCAACGACAAAATTTTATATTGGGGTCCTGTATCACCTTTCCGATCCACAATTTCTTCTTTACTGTATCACTCGCACCCTCACGTTGACGAATTAACACAGAAATTGCGTCGCAATGAAATACTCTGGGTTCATTGCCTTCTCTTTCCCAATCTAGCAACGTTTCTACGGCAACGACAAAATTTTATATTGGGGTCCTGTATCACCTTTCCGATCCACAATTTCTTCTTTACTGTATCACTCGCACCCTCACGTTGACGAATTAACACAGAAATTGCGTCGCAATGAAATACTCTGGGGTCCATGCCTTCTCTTTCCCAATCTAGAAACGTTTCTACGGCAACGACAAAATTTTATATTGGGGTCCTGTATCACCTTTCCGATCCACAATTTCTTCTTTACTGTATCACTCGCACCCTCACGTTGACGAATTAACACAGAAATTGCGTCGCAATTAAATACTCTGGGTTCCATGCCTTCTCTTTCCCAATCTAGCAACGTTTCTACGGCAACGACAAAATTTTATATTGGGGTCCTGTATCACCTTTCCGATCCACAATCTCTTCTTTACTGTATCATTCGCACCCTCACGTTGACGAATTAACACAGAAATTGCGTCGCAATGAAATACTCTGGGGTCCATGCCTCCTCTCTCCCAATCGAGGATCATTTCTACGCCAACGACAGGATTTTCTATTGGGGTCCTGTATCTCCTTTCCGATGGACTATTTCTTCTTTACTGTATCATTCGCACCCTCACGTTGACGAATTAACACAGAAATTGCGCCGCAATGAAATACTCTGGGGTTCATGCCTTCTCTTTCCCAATCTAGCAACGTTTCTACGGCAACGACGAAATTTTATATTGGGGTCCTGTATCACCTTTCCGATCCACAATTTCTTCTTTACTGTATCACTCGCACCCTCACATTGACGAATTAACACAGAAATTGCGTCGCAATGAAATACTCTGGGTTCCATGCCTTCTCTTTCCCAATCTAGCAACGTTTCTACGGCAACGACAAAATTTTATATTGGGGTCCTGTATCACCTTTCCGATCCACAATTTCTTCTTTACTGTATCACTCGCACCCTCACGTTGACGAATTAACACAGAAATTGCGTCGCAATGAAATACTCTGGGTTCCATGCCTTCTCTTTCCCAATCTAGCAACGTTTCTACGGCAACGACAAAATTTTATATTGGGGTCCTGTATCACCTTTCCGATCCACAATTTCTTCTTTACTGTATCACTCGCACCCTCACGTTGACGAATTAACACAGAAATTGCGTCGCAATGAAATACTCTGGGTTCCATGCCTTCTCTTTCCCAATCGAGGATCATTTCTACGGCAACGACAGGATTTTCTATTGGGGTCCTGTATCTCCTTTCCGATGGACTATTTCTTCTTTACTGTATCATTCGCACCCTCACGTTGACGAATTAACACAGAAATTGCGCCGCAATGAAATACTCTGGGGTTCATGCCTTCTCTTTCCCAATCTAGCATCATGCCTACGGCAACGACAGGAATATCTATTGGGGTCCTGTATCTCCTTTCCGATGCACTATTTCTTCTTTACTGTATCACTCGCACCCTCACGTTGACGAATTAACACAGAAATTGCGTCGCAATGAAATACTCTGGGTTCCATGCCTTCTCTTTCCCAATCTAGCAACGTTTCTACGGCAACGACAAAATTTTATATTGGGGTCCTGTATCACCTTTCCGATCCACAATTTCTTCTTTACTGTATCACTCGCACCCTCACGTTGACGAATTAACACAGAAATTGCGTCGCAATGAAATACTCTGGGTTCCATGCCTTCTCTTTCCCAATCTAGCAACGTTTCTACGGCAACGACAAAATTTTATATTGGGGTCCTGTATCACCTTTCCGATCCACAATTTCTTCTTTACTGTATCACTCGCACCCTCACGTTGACGAATTAACACAGAAATTGCGTCGCAATGAAATACTCTGGGTTCATTGCCTTCTCTTTCCCAATCTAGCAACGTTTCTACGGCAACGACAAAATTTTATATTGGGGTCCTGTATCACCTTTCCGATCCACAATTTCTTCTTTACTGTATCACTCGCACCGTCACGTTGACGAATTAACACAGAAATTGCGTCGCAATGAAATACTCTGGGGTCCATGCCTTCTCTTTCCCAATCTAGAAACGTTTCTACGGCAACGACAAAATTTTATATTGGGGTCCTGTATCACCTTTCCGATCCACAATTTCTTCTTTACTGTATCGCTCGCAGCATCACGTTGACGAATTAACACAGAAATTGCGTCGCAATGAAATACTCTGGGTTCCATGCCTTCTCTTTCCCAATCTAGCAACGTTTCTACGGCAACGACAAAATTTTATATTGGGGTCCTGTATCACCTTTCCGATCCACAATTTCTTCTTTACTGTATCATTCGCACCCTCACGTTGACGAATTAACACAGAAATTGCGTCGCAATGAAATACTCTGGGGTCCATGCCTCCTCTTTCCCAATCGAGGATCATTTCTACGCCAACGACAGGATTTTCTATTGGGGTCCTGTATCTCCTTTCCGATGGACTATTTCTTCTTTACTGTATCATTCGCACCCTCACGTTGACGAATTAACACAGAAATTGCGCCGCAATGAAATACTCTGGGGTTCATGCCTTCTCTTTCCCAATCTAGCAACGTTTCTACGGCAACGACAAAATTTTATATTGGGGTCCTGTATCACCTTTCCGATCCACAATTTCTTCTTTACTGTATCACTCGCACCCTCACGTTGACGAATTAACACAGAAATTGCGTCGCAATGAAATACTCTGGGTTCCATGCCTTCTCTTTCCCAATCTAGCAACGTTTCTACGGCAACGACAAAATTTTATATTGGGGTCCTGTATCACCTTTCCGATCCACAATTTCTTCTTTACTGTATCACTCGCACCCTCACGTTGACGAATTAACACAGAAATTGCGTCGCAATGAAATACTCTGGGTTCATTGCCTTCTCTTTCCCAATCTAGCAACGTTTCTACGGCAACGACAAAATTTTATATTGGGGTCCTGTATCACCTTTCCGATCCACAATTTCTTCTTTACTGTATCACTCGCACCCTCACGTTGACGAATTAACACAGAAATTGCGTCGCAATGAAATACTCTGGGGTCCATGCCTTCTCTTTCCCAATCTAGAAACGTTTCTACGGCAACGACAAAATTTTATATTGGGGTCCTGTATCACCTTTCCGATCCACAATTTCTTCTTTACTGTATCACTCGCACCCTCACGTTGACGAATTAACACAGAAATTGCGTCGCAATGAAATACTCTGGGTTCCATGCCTTCTCTTTCCCAATCTAGCTACGTTTCTACGGCAACGACAAAATTTTATATTGGGGTCCTTTATCACCTTTCCGATCCACAATTTCTTCTTTACTGTATCATTCGCACCCTCACGTTGACGAATTAACACAGAAATTGCGTCGCAATGAAATACTCTGTGGTCCATGCCTCCTCTTTCCCAATCGAGGATCATTTCTACGCCAACGACAGGATTCTCTATTGGGGTCCTGTATCTCCTTTCCGATGGACTATTTCTTCTTTACTGTATCATTCGCACCCTCACGTTGACGAATTAACACAGAAATTGCGTCGCAATGAAATACTCTGGGGTCCATGCCTCCTCTTTCCCAATCGAGGATCATTTCTACGGCAACGACAGGATTTTCTATTGGGGTCCTGTATCTCCTTTCCGATGGACTATTTCTTCTTTACTGTATCACTCGCACCCTCACGTTGACGAATTAACACAGAAATTGCGTCGCAATGAAATACTCTGGGTTCCATGCCTTCTCTTTCCCAATCTAGCAACGTTTCTACGGCAACGACAAAATTTTATATTGGGGTCCTGTATCACCTTTCCGATCCACAATTTCTTCTTTACTGTATCACTCGCACCCTCACGTTGACGAATTAACACAGAAATTGCGTCGCAATGAAATACTCTGGGTTCCATGCCTTCTCTTTCCCAATCTAGCAACGTTTCTACGGCAACGACAAAATTTTATATTGGGGTCCTGTATCACCTTTCCGATCCACAATTTCTTCTTTACTGTATCACTCGCACCCTCACGTTGACGAATTAACACAGAAATTGCGTCGCAATGAAATACTCTGGGTTCATTGCCTTCTCTTTCCCAATCTAGCAACGTTTCTACGGCAACGACAAAATTTTATATTGGGGTCCTGTATCACCTTTCCGATCCACAATTTCTTCTTTACTGTATCACTCGCACCCTCACGTTGACGAATTAACACAGAAATTGCGTCGCAATGAAATACTCTGGGGTCCATGCCTTCTCTTTCCCAATCTAGAAACGTTTCTACGGCAACGACAAAATTTTATATTGGGGTCCTGTATCACCTTTCCGATCCACAATTTCTTCTTTACTGTATCACTCGCACCCTCACGTTGACGAATTAACACAGAAATTGCGTCGCAATGAAATACTCTGGGTTCCATGCCTTCTCTTTCCCAATCTAGCTACGTTTCTACGGCAACGACAAAATTTTATATTGGGGTCCTTTATCACCTTTCCGATCCACAATTTCTTCTTTACTGTATCATTCGCACTCTCACGTTGACGAATTAACACAGAAATTGCGTCGCAATGAAATACTCTGTGGTCCATGCCTCCTCTTTCCCAATCGAGGATCATTTCTACGCCAACGACAGGATTCTCTATTGGGGTCCTGTATCTCCTTTCCGATGGACTATTTCTTCTTTACTGTATCATTCGCACCCTCACGTTGACGAATTAACACAGAAATTGCGTCGCAATGAAATACTCTGGGGTCCATGCCTCCTCTTTCCCAATCGAGGATCATTTCTACGGCAACGACAGGATTTTCTATTGGGGTCCTGTATCTCCTTTCCGATGGACTATTTCTTCTTTACTGTATCACTCGCACCCTCACGTTGACGAATTAACACAGAAATTGCGTCGCAATGAAATACTCTGGGTTCCATGCCTTCTCTTTCCCAATCTAGCAACGTTTCTACGGCAACGACAAAATTTTATATTGGGGTCCTGTATCACCTTTCCGATCCACAATTTCTTCTTTACTGTATCACTCGCACCCTCACGTTGACGAATTAACACAGAAATTGCGTCGCAATGAAATACTCTGGGTTCCATGCCTTCTCTTTCCCAATCTAGCAACGTTTCTACGGCAACGACAAAATTTTATATTGGGGTCCTGTATCACCTTTCCGATCCACAATTTCTTCTTTACTGTATCACTCGCACCCTCACGTTGACGAATTAACACAGAAATTGCGTCGCAATGAAATACTCTGGGTTCCATGCCTTCTCTTTCCCAATCTAGCAACGTTTCTACGGCAACGACAAAATTTTATATTGGGGTCCTGTATCACCTTTCCGATCCACAATTTCTTCTTTACTGTATCACTCGCACCCTCACGTTGACGAATTAACACAGAAATTGCGTCGCAATGAAATACTCTGGGGTCCATGCCTTCTCTTTCCCAATCTAGAAACGT
Organism: Schistocerca piceifrons; assembly: GCF_021461385.2. NCBI lineage: Eukaryota > Metazoa > Arthropoda > Insecta > Orthoptera > Acrididae > Schistocerca > Schistocerca piceifrons. The sequence goes on from NW_025729061.1 coordinate 54,579, forward strand.
TTCTACGGCAACGACAAAATTTTATATTGGGGTCCTGTATCACCTTTCCGATCCACAATTTCTTCTTTACTGTATCACTCGCACCCTCACGTTGACGAATTAACACAGAAATTGCGTCGCAATGAAATACTCTGGGTTCCATGCCCTCTCTTTCCCAATCTAGCAACGTTTCTACGGCAACGACAAAATTTTATATTGGGGTCCTGTATCACCTTTCCGATCCACAATTTCTTCTTTACTGTATCATTCGCACCCTCACGTTGACGAATTAACACAGAAATTGCGTCGCAATGAAATACTCTGGGGTCCATGCCTCCTCTTTCCCAATCGAGGATCATTTCTACGGCAACGACAGGATTTTCTATTGGGGTCCTGTATCTCCTTTCCGATGGACTATTTCTTCTTTACTGTATCATTCGCACCCTCACGTTGACGAATTAACACAGAAATTGCGTCGCAATGAAATACTCTGGGGTCCATGCCTCCTCTTTCCCAATTGAGGATCATTTCTACGCCAACGACAGGATTTTCTATTGGGGTCCTGTATCTCCTTTCCGATGGACTATTTCTTCTTTACTGTATCACTCGCACCCTCACGTTGACGAATTACCACAGAAATTGCGTCGCAATGAAATACTCTGAGTTCCATGCCTTCTCTTTCCCAATCTAGCAACGTTTCTACGGCAACGACAAAATTTTATATTGGGGTCCTGTATCACCTTTCCGATCCACAATTTCTTCTTTACTGTATCACTCGCACCCTCACGTTGACGAATTAACACAGAAATTGCGTCGCAATGAAATACTCTGGGGTCCATGCCTTCTCTTTCCCAATCTAGAAACGTTTCTACGGCAACGACAAAATTTTATATTGGGGTCCTGTATCACCTTTCCGATCCACAATTTCTTCTTTACTGTATCACTCGCACCCTCACGTTGACGAATTAACACAGAAATTGCGTCGCAATGAAATACTCTGGGTTCCATGCCTTCTCTTTCCCAATCTAGCTACGTTTCTACGGCAACGACAAAATTTTATATTGGGGTCCTGTATCACCTTTCCGATCTACAATTTCTTCTTTACTGTATCATTCGCACCCTCACGTTGACGAATTAACACAGAAATTGCGTCGCAATGAAATACTCTGGGGTCCATGCCTCCTCTTTCCCAATCGAGGATCATTTCTACGCCAACGACAGGATTCTCTATTGGGGTCCTGTATCTCCTTTCCGATGGACTATTTCTTCTTTACTGTATCATTCGCACCCTCACGTTGACGAATTAACACAGAAATTGCGTCGCAATGAAATACTCTGGGGTCCATGCCTCCTCTTTCCCAATCGAGGATCATTTCTACGCCAACGACAGGATTTTCTATTGGGGTCCTGTATCTCCTTTCCGATGGACTATTTCTTCTTTACTGTATCACTCGCACCCTCACGTTGACGAATTAACACAGAAATTGCGTCGCAATGAAATACTCTGGGTTCCATGCCTTCTCTTTCCCAATCTAGCAACGTTTCTACGGCAACGACAAAATTTTATATTGGGGTCCTGTATCACCCTTCCGATCCACAATTTCTTCTTTACTGTATCACTCGCACCCTCACGTTGACGAATTAACACAGAAATTGCGTCGCAATGAAATACTCTGGGTTCCATGCCTTCTCTTTCCCAATCTAGCAACGTTTCTACGGCAACGACAAAATTTTATATTGGGGTCCTGTATCACCTTTCCGATCCACAATTTCTTCTTTACTGTATCACTCGCACCCTCACGTTGACGAATTAACACAGAAATTGCGTCGCAATGAAATACTCTGGGTTCCATGCCTTCTCTTTCCCAATCTAGCAACGTTTCTACGGCAACGACAAAATTTTATATTGGGGTCCTGTATCACCTTTCCGATCCACAATTTCTTCTTTACTGTATCACTCGCACCCTCACGTTGACGAATTAACACAGAAATTGCGTCGCAATGAAATACTCTGGGGTCCATGCCTTCTCTTTCCCAATCTAGAAACGTTTCTACGGCAACGACAAAATTTTATATTGGGGTCCTGTATCACCTTTCCGATCCACAATTTCTTCTTTACTGTATCACTCGCACCCTCACGTTGACGAATTAACACAGAAATTGCGTCGCAATGAAATACTCTGGGTTCCATGCCCTCTCTTTCCCAATCTAGCAACGTTTCTACGGCAACGACAAAATTTTATATTGGGGTCCTGTATCACCTTTCCGATCCACAATTTCTTCTTTACTGTATCATTCGCACCCTCACGTTGACGAATTAACACAGAAATTGCGTCGCAATGAAATACTCTGGGGTCCATGCCTCCTCTTTCCCAATCGAGGATCATTTCTACGGCAACGACAGGATTTTCTATTGGGGTCCTGTATCTCCTTTCCGATGGACTATTTCTTCTTTACTGTATCATTCGCACCCTCACGTTGACGAATTAACACAGAAATTGCGTCGCAATGAAATACTCTGGGGTCCATGCCTCCTCTTTCCCAATTGAGGATCATTTCTACGCCAACGACAGGATTTTCTATTGGGGTCCTGTATCTCCTTTCCGATGGACTATTTCTTCTTTACTGTATCACTCGCACCCTCACGTTGACGAATTAACACAGAAATTGCGTCGCAATGAAATACTCTGGGTTCCATGCCTTCTCTTTCCCAATCTAGCAACGTTTCTACGGCAACGACAAAATTTTATATTGGGGTCCTGTATCACCTTTCCGATCCACAATTTCTTCTTTACTGTATCACTCGCACCCTCACGTTGACGAATTAACACAGAAATTGCGTCGCAATGAAATACTCTGGGTTCCATGCCTTCTCTTTCCCAATCTAGCAACGTTTCTACGGCAACGACAAAATTTTATATTGGGGTCCTGTATCACCTTTCCGATCCACAATTTCTTCTTTACTGTATCACTCGCACCCTCACGTTGACGAATTAACACAGAAATTGCGTCGCAATGAAATACTCTGGGGTCCATGCCTTCTCTTTCCCAATCTAGAAACGTTTCTACGGCAACGACAAAATTTTATATTGGGGTCCTGTATCACCTTTCCGATCCACAATTTCTTCTTTACTGTATCACTCGCACCCTCACGTTGACGAATTAACACAGAAATTGCGTCGCAATGAAATACTCTGGGTTCCATGCCTTCTCTTTCCCAATCTAGCAACGTTTCTACGGCAACGACAAAATTTTATATTGGGGTCCTGTATCACCTTTCCGATCCACAATTTCTTCTTTACTGTATCATTCGCACCCTCACGTTGACGAATTAACATAGAAATTGCGTCGCAATGAAATACTCTGGGGTCCATGCCTCCTCTTTCCCAATCGAGGATCATGTCTACGCCAACGACAGGATTTTCTATTGGGGTCCTGTATCTCCTTTCCGATGGACTATTTCTTCTTTACTGTATCATTCGCACCCTCACGTTGACGAATTAACACAGAAATTGCGCCGCAATGAAATACTCTGGGGTTCATGCCTTCTCTTTCCCAATCTAGGATCATGCCTATGGCAACGACAGGAATATCTATTGGGGTCCTGTATCTCCTTTCCAATGCACTATTTCTTCTTTACTGTATCATTCGCACCCTCACGTTGACGAATTAACACAGAAATTGCGTCGCAATGAAATACTCTGGGGTCCATGCCTCCTCTTTCCCAATCGAGGATCATTTCTACGCCAACGACAGGATTTTCTATTGGGGTCCTGTATCTCCTTTCCGATGGACTATTTCTTCTTTACTGTATCATTCGCACCCTCACGTTGACGAATTAACACAGAAATTGCGTCGCAATGAAATACTCTGGGGTCCATGCCTTCTCTTTCCCAATCTAGCAACGTTTCTACGGCAACGACAAAATTTTATATTGGGGTCCTGTATCACCTTTCCGATCCACAATTTCTTCTTTACTGTATCACTCGCACCCTCACGTTGACGAATTAATACAGAAATTGCGTCGCAATGAAATACTCTGGGGTCCATGCCTTCTCTTTCCCAATCTAGCAACGTTTCTACGGCAACGACAAAATTTTGTATTGGGGTCCTGTATCACCTTTCCGATCCACAATTTCTTCTTTACTGTATCACTCGCACCCTCACGTTGACGAATTAACACAGAAATTGCGTCGCAATGAAATACTCTGGGTTCCATGCCTTCTCTTTCCCAATCTAGCAACGTTTCTACGGCAACGACAAAATTTTATATTGGGGTCCTGTATCACCTTTCCGATCCACAATTTCTTCTTTACTGTATCACTCGCACCCTCACGTTGACGAAATAACACAGAAATTGCGTCGCAATGAAATACTCTGGGTCCATGCCTTCTCTTTCCCAATCGAGGATCATTTCTACGGCAACGACAGGATTTTCTATTGGGGTCCTGTATCTCCTTTCCGATGGACTATTTCTTCTTTACTGTATCATTCGCACCCTCACGTTGACGAATTAACACAGAAATTGCGCCGCAATGAAATACTCTGGGGTTCATGCCTTCTCTTTCCCAATCTAGGATCATGCCTACGGCAACGACAGGAATATCTATTGGGGTCCTGTATCTCCTTTCCGATGCACTATTTCTTCTTTACTGTATCACTCGCACCCTCACGTTGACGAATTAACACAGAAATTGCGTCGCAATGAAATACTCTGGGTTCCATGGCTTCTCTTTCCCAATCTAGCAACGTTTCTACGGCAACGACAAAATTTTATATTGGGGTCCTGTATCACCTTTCCGATCCACAATTTCTTCTTTACTGTATCACTCGCACCCTCACGTTGACGAATTAACACAGCAATTGCGTCGCAATGAAATACTCTGGGGTCCATGCCTCCTCTTTCCCAATCGAGGATCATTTCTACGGCAACGACAGGATTTTCTATTGGGGTCCTGTATCTCCTTTCCGATGGACTATTTCTTCTTTACTGTATCATTCGCACCCTCACGTTGACGAATTAACACAGAAATTGCGTCGCAATGAAATACTCTGTGGTCCATGCCTTCTCTTTCCCAATCTAAGATCATTTATGCGACAACGACAGGATTTTCTATTGGGGTCCTGTATCTGCTTTCTGATGAACTATTTCTTTTTTACTGTATCACTCGCACCCTCACGTTAACGAATTAACACAGAAATTGCGTCGCAATGAAATACTTTGGGGTTCATGCCTTCTCTTTCCCAATCTAGGATCATGCCTACGGCAACGACAGGAATATCTATTGGGGTCCTGTATCTCCTTTCCGATGCACTATTTCTTCTTTACTGTATCACTCGCACCCTCACGTTGACGAATTAACACAGAAATTGCGTCGCAATGAAATACTCTGGGTTCCATGCCTTCTCTTTCCCAATCTAGCAACGTTTCTACGGCAACGACAAAATTTTATATTGGGGTCCTGTATCACCTTTCCGATCCACAATTTCTTCTTTACTGTATCACTCGCACCCTCACGTTGACGAATTAACACAGAAATTGCGTCGCAATGAAATACTCTGGGTTCCATGCCTTCTCTTTCCCAATCTAGCAACGTTTCTACGGCAACGACAAAATTTTATATTGGGGTCCTGTATCACCTTTCCGATCCACAATTTCTTCTTTACTGTATCACTCGCACCCTCACGTTGACGAATTAACACAGAAATTGCGTCGCAATGAAATACTCTGTGGTCCATGCCTTCTCTTTCCCAATCTAAGATCATTTATGCGACAACGACAGGATTTTCTATTGGGGTCCTGTATCTGCTTTCTGATGAACTATTTCTTTTTTACTGTATCACTCGCACCCTCACGTTGACGAATTAACACAGAAATTGCGTCGCAATGAAATACTCTGGGATCCATGCCTTCTCTTTCCCAATCTAGGAACATATCTTCGGCAACGACAAAAGATTCTATTGGAGTCCAGTATCTCCTTTCCGATGCAGAATTTCTTCTTTACTGTATCACTCGCACCCTCACGTTGACGAATTAACACAGAAATTGCGTCGCAATGAAATACTCTGGGTTCCATGCCTTCTCTTTCCCAATCTAGCAACGTTTCTACGGCAACGACAAAATTTTATATTGGGGTCCTTTATCACCTTTCCGATCCACAATTTCTTCTTTACTGTATCACTCGCACCCTCACGTTGACGAATTAACACAGAAATTGCGTCGCAATGAAATACTCTGGGGTCCATGCCTCCTCTTTCCCAATCGAGGATCATTTCTACGGCAACGACAGGATTTTCTATTGGGGTCCTGTATCTCCTTTCCGATGGACTATTTCTTCTTTACTGTATCATTCGCACCCTCACGTTGACGAATTAACACAGAAATTGCGTCGCAATGAAATACTCTGTGGTCCATGCCTTCTCTTTCCCAATCTAAGATCATTTATGCGACAACGACAGGATTTTCTATTGGGGTCCTGTATCTGCTTTCTGATGAACTATTTCTTTTTTACTGTATCACTCGCACCCTCACGTTGACGAATTAACACAGAAATTGCGTCGCAATGAAATACTCTGGGATCCATGCCTTCTCTTTCCCAATCTAGGAACATATCTTCGGCAACGACAAAAGATTCTATTGGAGTCCAGTATCTCCTTTCCGATGCAGAATTTCTTCTTTACTGTATCACTCGCACCCTCACGTTGACGAATTAACACAGAAATTGCGTCGCAATGAAATACTCTGGGTTCCATGCCTTCTCTTTCCCAATCTAGCAACGTTTCTACGGCAACGACAAAATTTTATATTGGGGTCCTGTATCACCTTTCCGATCCACAATTTCTTCTTTACTGTATCACTCGCACCCTCACGTTGACGAATTAACACAGAAATTGCGTCGCAATGAAATACTCTGGGGTCCATGCCTCCTCTTTCCCAATCGAGGATCATTTCTACGGCAACGACAGGATTTTCTATTGGGGTCCTGTATCTCCTTTCCGATGGACTATTTCTTCTTTACTGTATCATTCGCACCCTCACGTTGACGAATTAACACAGAAATTGCGTCGCAATGAAATACTCTGTGGTCCATGCCTTCTCTTTCCCAATCTAAGATAATTTATGCGACAACGACAGGATTTTCTATTGGGGTCCTGTATCTGCTTTCTGATGAACTATATCTTTTTTACTGTATCACTCGCACCCTCACGTTGACGAATTAACACAGAAATTGCGACGCAATGAAATACTCTGGGATCCATGCCTTCTCTTTCCCAATCTAGGAACATATCTTCGGCAACGACAAAAGTTTCTATTGGAGTCCAGTATCTCCTTTCCAATGCAGTATTTCTTCTTTACTGTATCACTCGCACCCTCACGTTGACGAATTAACACAGAAATTGCGTCGCAATGAAATACTCTGTGGTCCATGCCTTCTCTTTCCCAATCTAGGATCATTTCTACGGCAACGACAGGATTTTCCATTGGAGTCCTGTATCTCCTTTCCGATGCACTATTTCTTCTTTACTGTATCACTCGCACCCTCATGTTGACGAATTAACACAGAAATTGCGTCTCAATGAAATACTCTGGAGTCCAGGACTTCTCTTTCCCAATCCAGCAACGTTTCTACGGCAACGACAAAATTTTCTACTGGGATCCTGTATCTCCTTTCCGATGCACAATTTCTTCTTTACTGTATCACTCGCACCCTCACGTTGACGAATTAACACAGAAATTGCGTCGCAATGAAATACTCTGTGGTCCATGCCTTCTCTTTCCCAATCTAGGATCATTTCTACGGCAACGACAGGATTTTCCATTGGAGTCCTGTATCTCCTTTCCGATGCACTATTTCTTCTTTACTGTATCACTCGCACCCTCATGTTGACGAATTAACACAGAAATTGCGTCTCAATGAAATACTCTGGAGTCCAGGACTTCTCTTTCCCAATCCAGCAACGTTTCTACGGCAACGACAAAATTTTCTATTGGGGTCCTGTATCCCCTTTCCGATGCACAATTTCTTCTTTACTGTATCACTCGCTCCCTCAAGTTGTCCAATTAACACAGAAATTGCGTCGTAATTCAATACTCTGGGGTCCATGCCTTCTCCTTCCAATCTAGGATCATTTCTACGGTAAAGACAGGATTTTCTATTGGGGTACTGTATCTCCTTTCCGATGCACTATTTCTTCTTTACTGTATCAGTCGCACCCTCACGTTGACGAATTAACACAGAAATTGCGTCGCAATGAAATACTTTGGGTTCCATGCCTTCTCTTTCCCAATCTAGCAACGTTTCCACGGCAACCACAAAATTTTCTATTGGGGTCCTGTATCTCCTTTCCGATGCACAATTTCTTCTTTACTGTATCACTCGCACCGTCACGTTGACGAATTAACACAGAAATTCCGTCGCAATGAAATACTCTGTGGTCCATGAACACTCTTCCCCAATCTAGGATCATTTCTACGGCAACGACAGGATTTTCCATTGGGGTCCTGTATCTCCTTTCCGATGCACTATTTCTTCTTTACTGTATCACTCGCACCCTCACGTTGACGAATTAACACAGAAATTGCGTAGCAATGAAATACTCTGGGGTCCATGCCTTCTCTTTCCCAATATAGGATCATTTCTACGGCAACGACAGGATTTTCTATTGGGGTCCTGTATCTCCTTTCCGATGCACTATTTCTTCTTTACTGTATCACTCGCACCCACACGTTGACAAATTAACACAGAAATTGCGTCGCAATGAAATACTCTGGGTTCCATGCCTTCTCTTTCCCAATCTAGCAACGTCTCTACGGCGACGACAAAATTTTCTATTGGGGTCCTGTATCTCCTTTCCGATGCACAATTTCTTCTTTACTGTATCACTCGAACCATCACGTTTACGCATTAACACAGAAAATGCGTCGCAATGAAATACTCTGGCGTCCATGCCTTCTCTTTCCCAATCTAGCAACGTTTCTACGGCAACGACAAAATTTTCTATTGGGGTCCTGTATCTCCTTTCCGATGCACTATTTTTTCTTTACTGTATCACTCGCACCCACACGTTGACGAATTAACACAGAAATTGCGTCGCAATGAAATACTCTGGCTTCCATGCCTTCTCTTTCCCAATCCAGCAACGTTTCTACGGCAACGACAAAATTTTCTATTGGGGTCCTGTATCCCCCTTCCGATGCACAATTTCTTCTTTACTGTATGACTCGCTCCCTAACGTTGACCAATTAACACAGAAATTGCGTCGTAATTCAATACTCTGTGGTCCATGCCTTTTCCTTCCCAATCTAGGATCATTTCTACGGCAAAGACAGCATTTTCTATTGGTGTCCTGTATCTCCTTTCCGATGCACTATTTCTTCTTTACTGTATCACTCACACCCTCACATTGACGCATTAACACAGAAATTGCGTCGCAATGAAATACTATGGGTTCCATGCCCTCTCTTTCCCAATCTAGCAACGTTTCTACGGCAACGACAAAATTTTCTATTGGGGTCCTGTATTTCCTTTCCCATGCGCAATTTCTTATTTACTGAATCACTCGCACCCTCACGTTGACGAATTAACACAGAAATTGCGTCGCAATGAATTACTCTAGGGTCCATGCCTTCTCTTTCCCAATCTAGGATCATTTCTACATTAACGACAGGATTTTCAATTGGGGTCCTGCATCTCCTTTCCGATGCACAATTTCTTCTTTACTGTATCACTCGCACCCACACGTTGACGAATTAACACAGAAATTGCGTCGCAATGAAATACTCTGGGTTCCATGCCTTCCCTTTCCCAATCTAGCAACGTTTCTACGGCAACGACAAAATTTTCTATCGGGTTCCTGTATCTCCTTTCCGATGCCCAATTTCTTCTTTACTGTATCACTCGCACCCTCACATTGACGTTTTAACACAGAAATTGCGTCGAAATGAAATACTCTGGGTTCCATGCCCTCTCTTTCCCAATCTAGCAACGTTCCTTCGGCAACGACAACATTTTCTATTGGGGTCCTGTATCTCCTTTATGATGCACAATTTCTTCTTTACTGTATCACTCGCACCCTCACGTTGACGAATTAACATAGAAATTGCGTCGCAATGAAATACTCTGGGGTCCATGCCTTCTCTTTCCCAATCTAGGATCATTTCTACGGCAACGACGGGATTTTCTATTTGGGTCCTGTATCTCCTTTCCGATGCACAATTTCTTCTTTACTGTATCACTCGCACCCAAGCGTTGACGAATTGACAAGGAAATTTCGTCGCAATGAAATACTCTGGGTTCCATGCCTTCCCTTTCCCAATCTAGCAACGTTTCTACGGCAACGACAAAATTTTCTATCGGGGTCCTGTATCTCCTTTCCGATGCCCAATTTCTTCTTTACTGTATCACTCGCACCCTCACGTTGACGAATTAACACAGAAATTGCGCCGCAATGAAATACTCTGGGGTTCATGCCTTCTCTTTCCCAATCTAGGATCTTTCCTACAGCAACGACAGGAATATCTATTGGGGTCCTGTATCTCCTTTCCGATGCACTATTTCTTCTTTACTGTATCACTCGCACCCTCACGTTGACGAATTAACACAGAAATTGCGTCGCAATGAAATACTCTGGGTTCCATGCCTTCTCTTTCTCAATCTAGCAACGTTTCTACGGCAACGACAAAATTTTATATCGGGGTCCTGTATCACCTTTCCGATCCACAATTTCTTCTTTACTGTATCACTCGCACCCTCACGTTGACGAATTAACACAGAAATTGCGTCGCAATGAAATACTTTGGGGTCCATACCTCCTCTTTCCCAATCGAGGATAATTTCTACGGCAACGACAGGATTTTCTATTGGGGTCCTGTATCTCCTTTCCGATGGACTATTTCTTCTTTACTGTATCATTCGCACCCTCACGTTGACGAATTAATACACTTATTGCGTGCAATGAAATACTCTGGGATCCATGCCTTCTCTTTCCCAATCTAGGAACATATCTACGGCAACGACAAAAGTTTCTATTGGAGTCCAGTATCTCCTTTGCGATGCAGAATTTCTTCTTTACTGTATCACTCGCACCCTCACATTGACGTATTAACACAGAAATTGCGTCGCAATGAAATACTCTGTGGTCCATGCCTTTTCTTTCCCAATCTAAGATCATTTCTGCGGCAACGACAGGATTTTCTATTGGGGTCCTGTATCTCCTTTCCGATGCACTATTTCTTCTCTACTGTATCACTCGCACCCTCACGTTGACGAATTAACACAGAAATTGCGTCGCAATGAAATACTCTGGGTTCCATGCCTTCTCTTTCCCAATCTAGGATCATTTCTACGGCAACGACGGGATTTTCTATTTGGGTCCTGTATCTCCTTTCCGATGCACAATTTCTCCTTTACTGTATCACTCGCACCCAAGCGTTGACGAATTGACAAGGAAATTTCGTCGCAATGAAATACTCTGGGTTCCATGCCTTCCCTTTCCCAATCTAGCAACGTTTCTAAGGCAACGACAAAATTTTCTATCGGGGTCCTGTATCTCCTTTCCCATGCCCAATTTCTTCTTTACTGTATCACTCGCACCCTCACGTTAACGAATTAACACAGAAATTGCGTCGCAATCAAATACTCTGTGGTCCATGAATTCTCTTTCCCAATCTAAGATCTTTTCTGCGGCAACGACAGGATTTTCTATTGGGGTTCTGTATCTCCTTTCCGATGCACTATTTCTTCTCTACTGTATCATTCGCACCCTCACGTTGACGAATTAACACAGAAATTGCGTCACAATGAAATACTCTGGGTTCCATGCCTTCTCATTCCCAATCTAGCAACGTTTCTACGGCAACGACAAAATTTTCTATTGGGCTCCTGTATCTTTTTTCCAATGCCCAATTTCTTCTTTACTCTATCACTCGCACCCTCACATTGACGAATTAGCACAGAAATTGCGTCGCAATGAGTTACTCTGAGGTCCAAGCCTTCTCTTTCCCAATCTAGGATCATTTCTATGGCAACGACGTGATTTTCTATTCGGGTCCTGTATCTCCTTTCTGATGCACTATTTCTTCTTTACTGTATCACTTGCACCCTCACGTTGACGAATTAACACGGAAATTGCGTCGCAAGGAAATACTCTGGGTTCTAAGCCATCTCTTTCCCAATCTAGCAACGTTTCCACGGCAACGACAAAATTTTATATTGGGGTCCTGTATCTCCTTTCCGATCCACAATTTCTTCTTTACTGTATCACTCGCACCATCACGTTGACGAATTAACACAGAAATTGCGTCGCAATGAAATACTCTGGGGTCCATGCCTCCTCCTTCCCAATCGAGGATCATTTCTACGGCAACGACAGGATTTTCTCTTGGGGTCCTGTATCTCCTTTCCGATGCACTATTTCTTCTTTACTGTATCACTCGCACCCTCACGTTGACGAATTAACACAGAAATTGCGTCGCATGGAATTCCCCGGGTTCCATGCTTTCTCTTTCCCAATCTAGCAACGTTTCTACGGTAACGACAAAATTTTCTATTGGAGTCCAGTATCTCCTTTCTGATGCACAATTTCTTCTTTACTGTATCACTCGCACCCTCACGTTGACGAATTAACACAGTAATTGCGTCGTAATGAAATACTCTGGGTTCCATGTCTTCCCATTCCCAATCTAGCAACGTTTCTATGGCATCGACAAAATTTTTTATTGGGGTCCAGTAACTCCTTTCCGATGCACTATTTCTTCTTTACTGTATCACTCGCACCCTCACGTTGACGAATTAACACAGAAATTGAGTCACAATGAAATACTCTGCGTTCCATGCCTTCTCTTTCCCGATCTTGCAACGTTTCTACGGCAACGACAAAATTTTCTATCGGGGTCCTGTATCTCCTTTCCGATGCACTATTTCTCCTTTACTGTATCACTCGCAGCTTCACGTAGACGAATTATTAGAGAAATTGCGTCGCAACGAAATACTCTGGGTTCCATGCCTTCTCTTTCCCAATCTAGCAACGTATCTACGGCAACGACAAAATTTTCTATTGGGGTCCTGTATCTCCTTTCCGATGCACTATTTCTTCTTTACTGTATCACTCGCACCCTCACATTGACGCATTAACACAGAAATTGCGTCGCAATGAAATACAATGGGATCCATGCCCTCTCGTTCCCAATCTAGCAACGTTTCTACGGCAACGACAAAATTTTCTATTGGGGTCCTGTATTTCCTTTCCGATGCACAATTTCTTCTTTACTGTATCACTCGCACCCTCACGTTGACGAATTAACACAGAAATTGCGTCGCAATGAAATACTCTGGGGTCCATGCCTTCTCTTTCCCAATCTAGGATCATTTCTACATCAACGACAGGATTTCCTATTGGGGTCCTGCATCTCCTTTCCGATGCACATTTTCTTCTTTACTGTATCACTCGCACCCACACGTTGACGAATTAACACAGAAATTGCGTCGCAATGAAATACTCTTGGTTCCATGCCTTCCCTTTCCCAATCTAGCAACGTTCCTTCGGCAACGACAACATTTTCTATTGGGGTCCTGTATCTCCTTTATGATGCACAATTTCTTCTTTACTGTATCACTCGCACCCTCATGTTGACGAATTAACACAGAAATTGCGTCGCAATGAAATACTCTGGGGTCCATGCCTTCTCTTTCCCAATCTAGGATCATTTCTACGCCAACGACGGGATTTTCTATTTGGGTCCTGTATCTCCTTTCCGATGCACAATTTCTTCTTTACTGTATCACTCGCACCCAAGCGTTGACGAATTGACAAGGAAATTTCGTCGCAATGAAATACTCTGGGTTCCATGCCTTCCCTTTCCCAATCTAGCAACGTTTCTACGGCAACGACAAAATTTTCTATCGGGGTCCTGTATCTCCTTTCCGATGCGCAATTTCTTCTTTACTGCATCACTCGCACCCTCACGTTGAGGAATTAACACAGATAATGCGTCGCAATGAAATACTCTGGGCTCCATGCCTTCTCTTTCCCAATCTAGCAACGTTTCTACCGCGACGACAAAATTTTCTATTGGGGACCTGTATCTCCTTTCCGATGCACAATTTCTTCTTTACTGTATCACTCGCACCCACACGTTGACGAATTAACACAGAAATTGCGTCGCAATGAAATACTCTGGGTTCCATGCCTTCTCTTTCCCAATCTAGCAACGTTTATACGGCAACGACAAAATTTTCTATCGGGGTCCTGTATCTCCTTTCCAATGCACAATTTCTTCTTTAGTGTATCACTCGGACCCACACGTTGACGAATTAACACAGAGAATGCGTCCCAATGAAATACTCTGTGTTCCATGCCCTCTCATTCCCAATCTAGCAACGTTTCTTCGGCTACGACAAAATTTTCTATCGGGGTCCTGTATTCCCTTTCCAATGCACCACTTCTCCTTTTCTGTATCACTCGCACCTTCACGTAGACGAATTATTACAGAAATTGCGTCGCAACGAAATACACTGGGTTCCGTGCCTTCTCTTTCCCAATCTAGCAACGTTTCTACGGCAACGACAAAATCTTCTATCAGGGTCCTGTATCTCCTTTCCGATGCACTATTTCTTCTCTACTGTATCACTCGCACCCTCACGTTGACGAATTAACACAGAAATTGCGTCGCAATGAAATACTCTGGGTTCCATGCCTTCTCTTTCCCAATCTAGTATCATTTCTACGGCAACGACGGGATTTTCTATTTGGGTCCTGTATCTCCTTTCCGATGCACAATTTCTCCTTTACTGTATCACTCGCACCCAAGCGTTGACGAATTGACAAGGAAATTTCGTCGCAATGAAATACTCTGTGTTCCATGCCTTCCCTTTCCCAATCTAGCAACGTTTCTAAGGCAACGACAAAATTTTCTATCGGGGTCCTGTATCTCCTTTCCCATGCCCAATTTCTTCTTTACTGTATCACTCGCACCCTCACGTTAACGAATTAACACAGAAATTGCGTCGCAATGAAATACTCTGTGGTCCATGAATTCTCTTTCCCAATCTAAGATCTTTTCTGCGGCAACGACAGGATTTTCTATTGGGGTTCTGTATCTCCTTTCCGATGCACTATTTCTTCTCTACTGTATCATTCGCACCCTCACGTTGACGAATTAACACAGAAATTGCGTCACAATGAAATACTCTGGGTTCCATGCCTTCTCATTCCCAATCTAGCAACGTTTCTACGGCAACGACAAAATTTTCTATTGGGCTCCTGTATCTTTTTTCCAATGCCCAATTTCTTCTTTACTCTATCACTCGCACCCTCACATTGACGAATTAGCACAGAAATTGCGTCGCAATGAGTTACTCTGAGGTCCATGCCTTCTCTTTCCCAATCTAGGATCATTTCTACGTCAACGACGTGATTTTCTATTCGGGTCCTGTATCTCCTTTCTGATGCACTATTTCTTCTTTACTGTATCACTTGCACCCTCACGTTGACGAATTAACACGGAAATTGCGTCGCAAGGAAATACTCTGGGTTCTAAGCCATCTCTTTCCCATTCTAGCAACGTTTCCACGGCAACGACAAAATTTTATATTGGGGTCCTGTATCTCCTTTCCGATCCACAATTTCTTCTTTACTGTATCACTCGCACCATCACGTTGACGAATTAACACAGAAATTGCGTCGCAATGAAATACTCTGGGGTCCATGCCTCCTCCTTCCCAATCGAGGATCATTTCTACGGCAACGACAGGATTTTCTCTTGGGGTCCTGTATCTCCTTTCCGATGCACTATTTCTTCTTTACTGTATCACTCGCACCCTCACGTTGACGAATTAACACAGAAATTGCGTCGCATGGAATTCCCCGGGTTCCATGCTTTCTCTTTCCCAATCTAGCAACGTTTCTACGGTAACGACAAAATTTTCTATTGGAGTCCAGTATCTCCTTTCTGATGCACAATTTCTTCTTTACTGTATCACTCGCACCCTCACGTTGACGAATTAACACAGTAATTGCGTCGTAATGAAATACTCTGGGTTCCATGTCTTCCCATTCCCAATCTAGCAACGTTTCTATGGCATCGACAAAATTTTTTATTGGGGTCCAGTAACTCCTTTCCGATGCACTATTTCTTCTTTACTGTATCACTCGCACCCTCACGTTGACGAATTAACACAGAAATTGAGTCACAATGAAATACTCTGCGTTCCATGCCTTCTCTTTCCCGATCTTGCAACGTTTCTACGGCAACGACAAAATTTTCTATCGGGGTCCTGTATCTCCTTTCCGATGCACTATTTCTCCTTTACTGTATCACTCGCAGCTTCACGTAGACGAATTATTAGAGAAATTGCGTCGCAACGAAATACTCTGGGTTCCATGCCTTCTCTTTCCCAATCTAGCAACGTATCTACGGCAACGACAAAATTTTCTATTGGGGTCCTGTATCTCCTTTCCGATGCACTATTTCTTCTTTACTGTATCACTCGCACCCTCACATTGACGCATTAACACAGAAATTGCGTCGCAATGAAATACAATGGGATCCATGCCCTCTCGTTCCCAATCTAGCAACGTTTCTACGGCAACGACAAAATTTTCTATTGGGGTCCTGTATTTCCTTTCCGATGCACAATTTCTTCTTTACTGTATCACTCGCACCCTCACGTTGACGAATTAACACAGAAATTGCGTCGCAATGAAATACTCTGGGGTCCATGCCTTCTCTTTCCCAATCTAGGATCATTTCTACATCAACGACAGGATTTTCTATTGGGGTCCTGCATCTCCTTTCCGATGCACATTTTCTTCTTTACTGTATCACTCGCACCCACACGTTGACGAATTAACACAGAAATTGCGTCGCAATGAAATACTCTTGGTTCCATGCCTTCCCTTTCCCAATCTAGCAACGTTCCTTCGGCAACGACAACATTTTCTATTGGGGTCCTGTATCTCCTTTATGATGCACAATTTCTTCTTTACTGTATCACTCGCACCCTCATGTTGACGAATTAACACAGAAATTGCGTCGCAATGAAATACTCTGGGGTCCATGCCTTCTCTTTCCCAATCTAGGATCATTTCTACGCCAACGACGGGATTTTCTATTTGGGTCCTGTATCTCCTTTCCGATGCACAATTTCTTCTTTACTGTATCACTCGCACCCAAGCGTTGACGAATTGACAAGGAAATTTCGTCGCAATGAAATACTCTGGGTTCCATGCCTTCCCTTTCCCAATCTAGCAACGTTTCTACGGCAACGACAAAATTTTCTATCGGGGTCCTGTATCTCCTTTCCGATGCGCAATTTCTTCTTTACTGCATCACTCGCACCCTCACGTTGAGGATTAACACAGATAATGCGTCGCAATGAAATACTCTGGGCTCCATGCCTTCTCTTTCCCAATCTAGCAACGTTTCTACCGCGACGACAAAATTTTCTATTGGGGACCTGTATCTCCTTTCCGATGCACAATTTCTTCTTTACTGTATCACTCGCACCCACACGTTGACGAATTAACACAGAAATTGCGTCGCAATGAAATACTCTGGGTTCCATGCCTTCTCTTTCCCAATCTAGCAACGTTTATACGGCAACGACAAAATTTTCTATCGGGGTCCTGTATCTCCTTTCCAATGCACAATTTCTTCTTTAGTGTATCACTCGGACCCACACGTTGACGAATTAACACAGAGAATGCGTCCCAATGAAATACTCTGTGTTCCATGCCCTCTCATTCCCAATCTAGCAACGTTTCTTCGGCTACGACAAAATTTTCTATCGGGGTCCTGTATTCCCTTTCCAATGCACCACTTCTCCTTTTCTGTATCACTCGCACCTTCACGTAGACGAAGTATTACAGAAATTGCGTCGCAACGAAATACACTGGGTTCCGTGCCTTCTCTTTCCCAATCTAGCAACGTTTCTACGGCAACGACAAAATCTTCTATCAGGGTCCTGTATCTCCTTTCCGATGCACTATTTCTTCTTTACTGTATCACTCGCAACCTCATGCTGACGAATTAACACAGAAATTGCGTCGCAATGAAATATTCTGGGGACCATGCTTTCTCTTTCCCAATCTAGGATCATTTCTACGGCAACGACAGGATTTTCCATTGGAGTCCTGTATCTCCTTTCCGATGCACTATTTCTTCTTTACTGTATCACTCGCACCCTCATGTTGACGAATTAACACAGAAATTGCGTCTCAATGAAATACTCTGGAGTCCAGGACTTCTCTTTCCCAATCCAGCAACGTTTCTACGGCAACGACAAAATTTTCTACTGGGATCCTGTATCTCCTTTCCGATGCACAATTTCTTCTTTACTGTATCACTCGCACCCTCACGTTGACGAATTAACACAGAAATTGCGTCGCAATGAATTACTCTGGGTTTCATGCCTTCTCTTTCCCAATCTAGCAACGTTTCTACGGCAACGACAAAATTTTCTATTGGGGTCCTGTATCCCCTTTCCGATGCACAATTTCTTCTTTACTGTATCACTCGCTCCCTTAAGTTGTCCAATTAACACAGAAATTGCGTCGTAATTCAATACTCTGGGGTCCATGCCTTCTCCTTCCAATCTAGGATCATTTCTACGGTAAAGACAGGATTTTCTATTGGGGTACTGTATCTCCTTTCCGATGCACTATTTCTTCTTTACTGTATCAGTCGCACCCTCACGTTGACGAATTAACACAGAAATTGCGTCGCAATGAAATACTTTGGGTTCCATGCCTTCTCTTTCCCAATCTAGCAACGTTTCCACGGCAACCACAAAATTTTCTATTGGGGTCCTGTATCTCCTTTCCGATGCACAATTTCTTCTTTACTGTATCACTCGCACCGTCACGTTGACGAATTAACACAGAAATTCCGTCGCAATGAAATACTCTGTGGTCCATGAACACTCTTCCCCAATCTAGGATCATTTCTACGGCAACGACAGGATTTTCTATTGGGGTCCTGTATCTCCTTTCCGATGCACTAATTCTTCTTTACTGTATCACTCGCACACTCACGTTGACGAATTAACACAGAAATTGCGTAGCAATGAAATACTCTGGGGTCCATGCCTTCTCTTTCCCAATATAGGATCATTTCTACGGCAACGACAGGATTTTCTATTGGGGTCCTGTATCTCCTTTCCGATGCACTATTTCTTCTTTACTGTATCACTCGCAGCCACACGTTGACAAATTAACACAGAAATTGCGTCGCAATGAAATACTCTGTGTTCCATGCCTTCTCTTTCCCAATCTAGCAACGTCTCTACGGCGACGACAAAATTTTCTATTGGGGTCCTGTATCTCCTTTCCGATGCACAATTTCTTCTTTACTGTATCACTCGAACCATCACGTTTACGCATTAACACAGAAATTGCGTCGCAATGAAATACTCTGGCGTCCATGCCTTCTCTTTCCCAATCTAGCAACGTTTCTACGGCAACGACAAAATTTTCTATTGGGGTCCTGTATCTCCTTTCCGATGCACTATTTTTTCTTTACTGTATCACTCGCACCCACACGTTGACGAATTAACACAGAAATTGCGTCGCAATGAAATACTCTGGCTTCCATGCCTTCTCTTTCCCAATCCAGCAACGTTTCTACGGCAACGACATAATTTTCTATTGGGGTCCTGTATCCCCCTTCCGATGCACAATTTCTTCTTTACTGTATGACTCGCTCCCTAACGTTGACCAATTAACACAGAAATTGCGTCGTAATTCAATACTCTGTGGTCCATGCCTTATCCTTCCCAATCTAGGATCATTTCTACGGCAAAGACAGCATTTTCTATTGGTGTCCTGTATCTCCTTTCCGATGCACTATTTCTTCTTTACTGTATCACTCGCACCCTCACGTTGACGAATTAACGCAGAAATTGTGTCGCAATGAAATACTCTGTGATCCATGCCTTCCCTTTCCCAATCTAGCAACGTTTCTACGGCAACGACAAAATTTTCTATCGGGATCCTGTATCTCCTTTCCGATGCACAATTTCTTCTTTACTGTATCACTCGCACCCTCACGTTGACGAATTAACACAGAAATTGCGTCTCAATGAAATACTCTGGGTTCCATGCCTTCTCTTTCCCAATCTAGCAACGTTTCTACGGCAACGACAAAATTTTCTATAGGGGTCCTGTATCTCCCTTCCGATGCTCTATTTCTTCTCTACTGTATCACTCGCACCCTCACGTTGACAAATTAACACAGAAATTGCGTCGCAATGAAATACTTTATGGTCCATGAACACTCTTCCCCAATCTAGGATCATTTCTACGGCAACAACAGGATTTTCTATTGGGGTCCTGTATCTCCTTTCCGATGCACAATTTCTTCTTTACTGTATCACTCACACCCTCACGTTGACGAGTAACACAGAAATTGAGTCGCAATGAAATACTCTGGGGTCCATGCCTTCCTTTCCTAATCTGGGATCATTTCTACGGCAACGACAGGATTTTGTATTGGGGTCCTGTATCTCCTTTCCGATGCACAATTTCTTCTTTACTGTATCACTCGCACCCACACGTTGACGAATTAACACAGAAATAGCGTCGCAGTGAAATACTCTGGGAACCATGCCTTCCCTTTCCCAATCTAGCAACGTTTCTACGGCAACGACAAAAGTTTCTATCGAGGTCCTGTATCTCCTTTCCGATGCACAATTTCTTGTTTACTGCATCACTCGCACCCTCACGTTGACGAATTAACACAGAAATTGCGTCGCAATGAAATACTCTGAGTTCCATGCCTTCTCTTTCCCAATCTAGCAACGTTTCTACGGCGACGACAAAATTTTCTATTGGGGTCCTGTATCTCCTTTCCGATGCACAATATCTTCTTTACTGTATCACTCGCACCTTCACGTTGACTAATTAACACAGAAATTGCGTCGCAATGAAATACTCTGGCGTCCATGCCTTCTCTTTCCCAATCTAGCAACGTTTCTACGGCAACGACAAAATTTTCTATTGGGGTCCTGTATCTCCCTTCCCATGCACGATTTCTTCTTTACTGTATCGCTCGCACCCACACGTTGACGATTTAACACAGAAATTGCGTCGCAATGAAATACTCTGGCGTCCATGCCTTCTCTTTCCCAATCTAGCAACGTTTCTACGGCGACAACAAAATTTTCTATTGGGGACCTGTATCTCCTTTCCGATGCACAATTTCTTCTTTACTGTATCACTCGCACCCACACGTTGACGAATTAAAACAGAAATGGCGTCCCAATGAAGTACTCTGGGTTCCATGCATACTCTTTCCCAATCTAGCAACGTTTCTTTGGCAATGACAGAATTTTATATCGGGGTCCTGTATCTCCATTCCGATGCACAATTTCTTCTTTACTGCATCACTCGGACCCACACGTTGACGAATTAACACAGAAATTGCGTCGCAATGAAATACTCTGGGTTCCATGCCTTCCCTTTCCCAATATAGCAACATTTCTACGGCAACGACAAAATTTTCTATCGGGGTCCTGTATCTCCTTTCCGATGCACAATTTCTTCTTTACTGTATCACTCGCACCCACACGTTGACGAATTAAAACAGAAATTGCGTTGCAATGAAATACGCTTGGGTCCATGCCTTCTCTTTCCCAATCGAGGATCATTTCTACGGAAACGACAGGATTTTCCATTTGAGTCCTGTATCTCCTTTCCGATGCACTATTTCTTCTTTACTGTATCACTCGCACCCTCATGTTGACGAATTAACACAGATATTGCGTCGCAATGAAATACCTTGGCGTCCATGCCTTCTCTTCCCCAATCTAGCAACGTTTCTATGGCAAGGACAAAATTTTCTATTGGGGTCCTGTGTCTCCTTTCCGATGCCCAATTTCACCTTTACTGTATCACTCGCACCCTCACGTTGACGAATTAACACAGAAATTACGTCCCAATGAAATACTCTGGGTTCCATGCCTTCTCTTTCCCAATCTAGCATCGTTTCTACGGCAACGACAAAATTTTCTATTAGGGTCCTGTATCCCCATTCCGATGCACAATTTCTTCTTTACTGTATCACTCGCTCCCTCACGTTGACCAATTAACACAGAAATTGCGTCGCAATTCAATACTCTGGGGTCCATACCGTCTCCTTCCCAATCTAGGATCATTTCTACGGCAAAGACAGGGTTTTCTATTGGGGTCCTGTATCTCCTTTCCGATGCACCATTTCATCTTTACTGTATCACTCGCACCCTCACGTTGACGAATTAACACAGAAATTGCGTCGCAATGAAATACTCTGGGGTCCATGCCTTCTCTTTACCAATCTAGGATCATTTCTACCTCAACGACAGGAATTTCTAATGGGGTCCTGTATCTCCTTTCCGATGCACAATTTCTTCTTTACTGTATCACTCGCACCCACACGTTAACGAATTAACACAGAAATGTCGTCGCAATGAAATAATCTGGGTTCCATGCCTTCCCATGCCCAATCTAGGAACGTTTCTACGTCAACGACAAAATTTTCTATCGAGGTCCGGTATCTCCTTTCCGATGCACAATTTCTTCTTTTCTGCATCACTCGCACCCTCACGCTGACGAATTAACACAGAAATTGCGTCGCAATGAAATATTCTAAGGTCCATGCCTTCTCTTTCCCAATCTAGCAACGTTTCTACGGCAACGACAAAATTTTCTATTGGGGTCCTGTATCTGCGTTCCGATGCGCAATTTCTTCTTTACTGTATCACTCGCACCCTCACGTTGACGAATTAACACAGAAATTGCGTCGCAATGAAATACTCTGGCGTCCATGCCTTCTCTTTCCCAATCTAGCAACGTTTCTACGGCATCGACAAAATTTTCTATTGGGGTCCTGTATCTCCTTTCCGATGCACGATTTCTTCTTCACTGTATCACTCGCACCCTCACGTTGACGAATTTACACAGAAATTGCGTCGCAATGAAATACTCTGGGTTCCATGCCTTCTCTTTCCCAATCTAGCAACGTTTCTACTGCAACGACAAAATTTTCTATTGGGGTCCTGTATCTCCTTTCCGATGCACATTTTCTTCTTTACTGTATCACTCGCTCCCTCACGTTGGCCAATTAACACAGAAATTGCGTCGCAATGAACTACCCTGTTGACCATGCCCTCTCTTTCCCAATCCAGCAACGTTTCTACGGCAACGACAAAATTTTCTATTGGGGTCCTGTATCTCCTTTCCGATGCACAATTTCTTCTTTACTGTATCACTCGTACCCTCACGTTGATGCATTAACACAGAAATTGCATCGCAATGAAATACTCTGGGGTCCATGCCTTCTCTTTCCCAATCTAGGATCATTTTCACGGAAACCACAGGATTTTCTATTGGGGTCCTGTATCTCCTTTCCGATGCACAATTTCTTCTTTACTGTATCACTCGCACCCTCACGTTGACGAATTAACACCGAAATTGCGTCGCAATGAAATACTCTGGCGTCCATGCCTTCTCTTCCCCAATCTAGCAACGTTTCTACGGCAACGACAAAATTTTCTATTGGGGTCCTGTATCTCCTTTCTGATGCACGATTTCTTCTTTACTGGATCACTCGCACCCTCACGTTGACGGATTAACACAGAAATTGCGTCGCAATGAAATACTCTGGGTTCCATGCCTTCTCTTTCCCAATCTAGCAACGTTTCTACTGCAACGACAAAATTTTCTATTGGGGTCCTGTATCTCCTTTCCGATGCACAATTTCTTCTTTACTGTATCACTCGCACCCACACAATGACGAATTAACACAGAAAATGCGTCGCAATGAAATACTCTGGGTTCCATGCGTACTCTTTCCCAATCTAGCAACGTTTCTACGGCAACGACAGAATTTTCTATCGGGGTTCTGTATCTCCATTCCGATGCACAATTTCTTCTTTACTGCATCACTCGGACCCACACGTTGACGAATTAACACAGAAATTGCGTCGCAATGAAATACTCTGGGTTCCATGCCTTCCCTTTCCCAATATAGCAACATTTCTACGGCAACGACAAAATTTTCTATCGGGGTGCTGTATCTCCTTTCCGATGCACAATTTCTTCTTTACTGTATCACTCGCACCCACACGTTGACGAATTAACACAGAAATTGGGTCGCAATGAAATACTCTTGGGTCCATGCCTTCTCTTTCCCAATCTAGGATCATTTCTACAGCAACGACAGGATTTTCCATTTGAGTCCTGTATCTCCTTTCCGATGCACTATTTCTTCCTTACTGTATCACTCGCACCCTCACGTTGACGAATTAACACAGAAATTGCGTCGCTATGAAATACTCTGGCGTCCAAGCCTTCTCTTTCCCAATCTAGCAACGTTTCTACGGCAACGACAAAATTTTCTATTGGGGTCCTGTGTCTCCTTTCCGATGCACACTTTCTTCTTTACTGTATCACTCGCACCCTCACGTTGACGAATTAACACGGAAATTGCGTCGCAATGATATACTCTGTGTTCCATGCCTTCTCTTTCCCAATCTAGCATCGTTTCTACGGCAACGACAAAATTTTCTATTAGGGTCCTGTATCCCCATTCCGATGCACAATTTCTTCTTTACTGTATCACTCGCTCCCTCACGTTGACCAATTAACACAGAAATTGCGTCGCAATTCAATACTCTGGGGTCCATGCCGTCTCCTTCCCAATCTAGGATCATTTCTACTGCAAAGACAGGGTTTTCTATTGGGGTCCTGTATCTCCTTTCCGATGCACTATTTCTTCTTTAATGTAGCACTTGCACCCTCACGTTGACGAATTAACACAGAAATTGCGTCGCAATGAAATACTCTGGGTTCCATGACTTCTCCTTCCCAATCTAGCAACGTTTCTACAGCAACGACAAAATTTTCTATTGGGGTCCTGTATCTCATTTCCGATTCACAATTTCTTCTTTACTGTATCACTCGCACCCTCACGTTGACGAATTAACACAGAAATTGCGTCGCAATGAAATACTCTGGGGTCCATGCCTTCTCTTTCCCAATCTAGGATCATTTCAACCTCAACGACAGGAATTTCTAATGGGGTCCTGTATCTCCTTTCCGATGCACAATTTATTCTTTACTGTATCACTCGCTCCCACACGTTGACGAATTAACACAGAAATGTCGTCGCAATGAAATAATCTGTGTTCCATGCCTTCCCATGCCCAATCTAGGAACGTTTCTATGTCAACGACAAAATTTTCTATCGATGTCCTGTATCTCCTTTCCGATGCACAATTTGTTCTTTTCTGCATCACTCGAACCCGCACGTTGACGAATTAACACAGAAATTGCGTCGCAATGAAATACTCTGGGTTCCATGCCTTCTCTTTCCCAATCTAGCAACGTTTCAACGGCAACGACATAATTTTCTATTGGGGTCCTGTATCTGCTTTCCGATGCACAATTTCTTCTTTACTGTATCACTCGCACCCTCACGTTGACGAATTAACACAGAAATTGCGTCGCAATGAAATACTCTGGCGTCCATGCCTTCTCTTTCCCAATCTAGCAACGTTTCTACGGCAACGACAAAATTTTCTATTGGGGTCCTGTATCTCCTTTCCGATGCACGATTTCTTCTTTACTGTATCACTCGCACCCTCACGTTGAAGAATTAACACAGAAATTGCGTCGCAATGAAGTACTCTGGGTTCCATGCGTTCTCTTTCCCAATCTAGCAACGTTTCTACTGCAACGTCAAAATTTTCTATTGGGGTCCTGTATCTCCTTTCCGATGCACATTTTCTACTTTACTGTATCAGTCGCTCCCTCACGTTGACCAATTAACACAGAAATTGCGTCTCAATGAACTACTCTGTTGTCCATGCCCTCTCTTTCCCAATCTAGCAACGTTTCTACGGCAACGACAAAATTTTCTATTGGGGTCCTGTATCTCCTTTCCGATGCACAATTTCTTCTTTACTGTATCACTCGCACCCTCACGTTGATGAATTAACACAGAAATTGCATCGCAATGAAATACTCTGGGGTCCATGCCTTCTCTTTCCCAATCTAGGATCATTTCTACGGAAACGACAGGATTTTCTATTGGGGTCCTGTATCTCCTTTCCGATGCACAATTTCTTCTTTACTGTATCACTCGCACCCACACAATGACGAATTAACACAGAAAGTGCGTCGCAATGAAATACTCTGGGTTCCATGCCTTCCCCTTCCCAATCTAGCAACGTTTCTACGCCAAGGACAAAATTTTCTATTGGGGTCCTGTATCTCCTTTCCGATGCACAATCTCTTCTTTACTGTATCACTCGCACCCTCACGTTGACGAATTAACCACAGAAACTGCGTCGCAATGAAATACTCTGGGTTCCATGCCTTCTCTTTCCCAATCTAGCAACGATTCTACGGCAACGACAAAATTTTCTATTGGGGTCCTGTATCTCCTTTCCGATGCACTATTTCTCCTTTATTCTATCACTCGCACCCTCACGTTGACTAATTAACACAGAAATTGCGTCGCAATGAAATACTCTTGGTTCCATGCCTTCTCTTTCCCAGTCTAGCAACGTTTCTGCGGCAACGACAAAATTTTCTATTGGGGTCCTGTATCTCCTTTCCGATGCACACTTTCTTCTTTACTGTATCACTCGCACCCTCACGTTGACGAATTAACACAGAAATTGCGTCGCAATGAAATACTCTGGGGTCCATGAACACTCTTCCCCAATCTAGGATCATTTCTACGACAACGTCAGGATTTTCTATTGGGGTCCTGTATCTCCTTTCCGATGCACTATTTCTTCTTTACTGTATCACTCGCACCCTCACGTTGACGAATTAACACAGAAATTGCGTCGCAATAAAATATTCTGGGTTCCATGCCTTCTCTTTCCCATTCTAGCAACGTTTCTACGGCAACGACAAAATTTTCTATTGGGGTCCTGTATCTCCTTTCCGATGCACAATTTCTTCTTTACTGTATCACTCGCACCCTCACGTTGACGAATTAACACAGACATTGCGTCGCAATGATATACTCTGTGTTCCATGCCTTCTCTTTCCCAATCTAGCAACGTTTCTACGGAAACGAAAAATTTTCTATTGATGTCCTGTATCTCCTTTCCGATGCACATGTTCTTCATTACTGTGTCACTCGCACCCTCACGTTGACGAATTAACACAGAAATTGCGTCGCAATGAAATACTCTGTGTTCCATGCTTTCTCTTTCCCAATCTAGCAACGTTTCTACGGCAACGACAAAATTTTCTATTGGGGTCCTGTATCTCGTTTCCGATGCACAATTTCATCTTTACTGTATCACTCGCACCTTCACGTTGACGAATTAACATAGAAATTGTGTCGGAATGAAATACTCTGGTGTCCATGAACACTCTTCCCAAATCTAGGATCATTTCTACGGCAACGACAGGATTTTCTATTGGGGTCCTGTATCTCCTATCCGATGCACAATTTCTTCTTTACTGTATCACTCGCACCCTCACGTTGACGAATTAACACAGAAATTGCGTCGCTATGAAATACTCTGGGTTCCATGCCTTCTCTTTCCCAATCTAGCAACGCTTCTACGGCAACGACAAAATTTTCTATCGGGGTCCTGTATCTCCTCTCCGATGCAAAATTTCTTCTTTACTGTATCACTCGCACCCTCACGTTGAGAAATTAACACAGAAATTGCGTCGCAATGAAATACACTGGGCTCCATGCCTTCTCTTTCCCAATCAAGGATCATTTCTACAGCAACGACAGGATTTTCTATTGGGGTCCTGTATCTCCTTTCCGATGCACAATTTCTTCTTTCCTGTATCACTCGCACCCTCACGTTGACGAATTAACACAGAAATTGCGTCGCAATGAAATACTCTGGGGTCCATCAACACTCTTCCCCAATCTAGGATCATTTCTACGGCAACGACAGGATTTGCTATTGGGGTCCTTTATCTCCTTTCCGATGCACAATTTCTTCTTTACTGTATCACTCGCACCATCCCGTTCACGAATTAACACAGAAATTGCGTCGCAATGAAATACTCTGTGTCCATGCCTGCTCTTCCCCAATCTAGCAACGTTTCTACGCCAATGACAAAATTTTCTATTGGGATCCTGTATCTCCTTTACGATGCACAATTTCTTCTTTACTGTATCACTCGCACCCTCACGTTGACGAATTAACACAGATATCGCGTCGCAATGAAAAACTCTGGGTCCATGCTTTCTCCTTCACAATCTAGCAACGTTTCCACGTCAACGACAAAATTTTTTATCGGGGTCCTGTATCTCCTTTCCGATGCACAATTTCTTCTTTACTGCATCACTCGCACCCTCACGTTGACGAATTAACACAGAAATTGCGTCGCAATGAAATACTCTGGGTTCCATGCCTTCTCTTTCCCAATCTAGCAACGTTTCTACGGCAACGACAAAATTTTCTATTGGGGTCCTGTATCTCCTTTCCGATGCACAATTTCTTCTTTACTGTATCACTCGCACCCTCACGTTGACGAATTAACACAGAAATTGCGTCGCAATGAAATACTCTGGGGTCCATGCCTTCTCTTTCCCAATCTAGGATCATTTCTACGACAACGTCAGGATTTTCAATTGGGGTCCTGTATCTCCTTTCCGATGCACAATTTCTTCTTTACTGTATCACTCGCACCCTCACGTTGACGAATTAACACAGAAATTGCGTCGCAATGAAATATTCTGGGTTCCATGCCTTCTCTTTCCCATTCTAGCAACGTTTCTACGGCAACGACAAAATTTTCTATTGGGGTCCTGTATCTCCTTTCCGATGCACAATTTCTTCTTTACTGTATCACTCGCACCCTCACGTTGACGAATTAACACAGACATTGCGTCGCAATGAAATACTCTGTGTTCCATGCCTTCTCTTTCCCAATCTAGCAACGTTTCTACGGAAACGACAAAATTTTCTATTGATGTCCTGTATCTCCTTTCCGATTCACATGTTCTTTATTACTGTGTCACTCGCACCCTCACGTTGACGAATTAACACAGAAATTGCGTCGCAATGAAATACTCTGGGGTCCATGCTATATCTTTCCCAATCTAGCAACGTTTCTACGGCAACGACAAAATTTTCTATTGGGGTCCTGTATCTCGTTTCCGATGCACAATTTCATCTTTACTGTATCACTCGCACCCTCACGTTGACGTATTAACATAGAAATTGTGTCGCAATGAAATACTCTGGTGTCCATGAACACTCTTCCCAAATCTAGGATCATTTCTACGGCAATGACAGGATTTTCTATTGGGGTCCTGTATCTCCTTTCCGATGCACAATTTCTTCTTTACTGTATCACTCGCACCCTCACGTTGACGAATTAACACAGAAATTGCGTCGCAATGAAATACTCTGGGTTCCATGCCTTCTCTTTCCCAATCTAGCAACGCTTCTACAGCAACGACAAAATTTTCTATCGGGGTCCTGTATCTCCATTCCGATGCACAATTTCTTCTTTACAGTATCACTCGCACCCTCACGTTGACGAATTAACACAGAAATTGCGTCGCAATGAAATACTCTGGATTCCATGCCTTCTCTTTCCAAATCTAGGATCATTTCTATGGCAACGAGAGGATTTTCTATTGGGGTCCTGTATCTCCTTTCCGATGCACAATTTCTTCTTTTCTGTATCACTCGCACCCTCACGTTGACGAATTAACACAGAAATTGCGTCGCAATGAAATACTCTGGGGTTCATGCCTTCTCTTTCCCAATCTAGTATCATTTCTACTGCAACAACAGGATTTTCAATTGGGGTCCTGTATCTCCCTTCGGATGCACTATTTCTTCTTTACTGTATCACTCGCACCCACACGTTGAAGAATTAACACAGAAATTGCGTCGCAATGAAATACTCTGGGTTCCATGCCTTCCCTTTCCCAATCTAGCAACGTTTCTACGGCAACGACAAAATTTTCTATTGGGGACCTGTATCTCCTTTCCGATGCACAATTTCTTCTTCACTGCATCACTCACACCCTCACGTTGACGAATTAACACAGAAATTGCGTCGCAAAGAAATACTCTGGGGTCCATGCCTTCTCTTTCCCAATCTAGCAACGTTTCTACGGCAACGATAAAATTTTCTATTGGGGTCCTGTATCTCCTTTCCAATGCACAATTTCTTCTTTACTGTATCACTCGCACCCTCACGTTGACGAATTAACTCAGAAATTGCGTCGCAATGAAATACTCTAGGGTCCATGAACACTCTTCCCCAATCTAGGATCATTTCTACGGCAACGACAGGATAATCTATTGAGGTCCTGTATCTCCTTTCCGATGCACTGTTTCTTCTTTACTGTATCACTCGCACCCCCACGTTGAGAAATTAACACAGAAATTGCGTCGCAATGAAATACACTGGGCTCCATGCCTTCTCTTTCCCAATCAAGGATCATTTCTACGGCAAC
Source organism: Schistocerca piceifrons (assembly GCF_021461385.2). Classification (NCBI taxonomy): domain Eukaryota; kingdom Metazoa; phylum Arthropoda; class Insecta; order Orthoptera; family Acrididae; genus Schistocerca; species Schistocerca piceifrons. The sequence continues at coordinate 85,000 of NW_025729061.1, forward strand.
GACAGGATTTTCTATTGGGGTCCCGTATCTCCTTTCCGATGCACAATTTCTTCTTTACTGTATCACTCGCACCCTGACGTTGACGAATTAACACAGAAATTGCGTCGCAATGAAATACTATGGCGTCCATGCCTTCTCTTTCCCAATCTAGCAACGTTTCTACGGCAATGACAAAATTTTCTATTGGGGTCCTGTATCTCCTTTCCGATGCACAATTTCTGCTTTACTGTATCACTCGCACCCTCACTGTGACGAATTTACACAGAAATTGCGTCGCAATGAAATACTCTGTGGTCCATGCCTTCTCTTTCCCAATCTAGCAACGTTTCTACAGCAACGACAAAATGTTCTATTGGGGTCCTGTATCTACTTTCCGATGCACAATTTCTTCTTTACTGTATCACTCGCACCCTCACATCGACGAAATAACACAGAAATTGCGTCGCAATGAAATACTCTGTGGTCCATGTCTTCTCTTTCCCAATCTAGGATAATTTCTACGGCAACGACAGGATTTTCTATTGGGGTCCTGTAAAACGTTTCCGATGCACAATTTCTTGTTTACTGTATCACTCGCACCCTCACGTCGACGAATTAACACAGAAATTGCGTCGCAATGAAATACTCTGTGTTCCATGCCTTCTCTTTCCCAATCTAGCAACGTTTCTACGGCAACGACAAAATTTTCTATTGGGGTCACGTATCTCCTTTCTGATGAACTATTTCTTCTGTACTGTATCACTCGCACCCTCACGGTGACAAACTAACACAGAAATTGCGTCGCAATGAAATCCTCTGGGGTCCATGCCGTCTCTTTCCCAATCTAGCAACGTTTGTACGGCAACGACAAAATTTTCTGTTAGGGTCCTGTATCTCCTTTCCGATGCACAATTTCTTCTTTACTGTATCACTCGCACCCTCACCTTGACGAATTAACACAGAAATTGCGTCGCAATGAAATACTCTGGGTTCCATGCCTTCTCTTTCCCAATCTAGGATCATTTCTATGGCAACGACAGGATTTTCTATTGGGGTCCTGTATCTCCTTTCCGACGCACAATTTCTTCTTTTCTGTATCACTCGCACCCTCACGTTGACGAATTAACACAGAAATTGCGTCGCAATGAAATACTCTGGGGTCCATCAACACTCTTCCCCAATCTAGGATCATTTCTACGGCAACGACAGGATTTTCTATTGGGGTCCTTTATCTCCTTTCCGATGCACTATTTCTTCTTTACTGTATCACTCGCACCATCACGTTGACGAATTAACACAGAAATTGCGTCGCAATGAAATACTCTGGGTCCATGCCTTCTCTTCCCCAATCTAGCAACGTTTCTACGCCAATGACAAAATTTTCTATTGGGTTCCTGTATCTCCTTTACGATGCACAATTTCTTCTTTACTGTATCACTCGCACCCTCACGTTGACGAATTAACACAGATATCGCGTCGCAATGAAAAACTCTGGGTCCCATGCCTTCTCCTTCCCAATCTAGCAACGTTTCTACGTCAACGACAAAATTTTCGATCGGGGTCCTGTATCTCCTTTCCGATGCACAATTTCTTCTTTACTGCATCACTCGCACCCTCACGTTGACGAATTAACACAGAAATTGCGTCGCAATGAAATACTCTGGCTTCCATGCCTTCTCTTTCCCAATCTAGCAACGTTTCTACGGCAACGACAAAATTTTCTATTGGGGTCCTGTATCTCCTGTCCGATGCATTATTTCTTCTTTACTGTATCACCCGCACCCTCACGTTGACGAATTAACACAGAAATTGCGTCGCAATGAAGTATTCTGGGTTCCATGCCTTCTCTTTCCCATTCTAGCAACGTTTCTACGGCAACGACAAAATTTTCTATTGGGGTCGTGTATCTCCTTTCCGATGCACAATTTTTTCTTTACTGTATCACTCGCACCCTCACGTTGACGAATTAACAAAGACATTGCGTCGCAATGAAATACTCTGGGGTCCATGCCTTCTCTTTCCCAATCTAGCAACGTTTCTACGGAAACGACAATATTTTCTATAGATGTCCTGTATCTCCTTTCCGATGCACATGTTCTTCATTACTGTGTCACTCGCACCCTCACGTTGACAAATTAACACAGAAATTGCGTCGCAATGAAATACTCTGTGTTCCATGCTTTCTCTTTCCCAATCTAGCAACACTTCTACGGCAACGACAAAATTTTCTATCTCCATTCCGATGCACAATTTCTTCTTTACTGTATCACTCGCACCCTCACGTTGACGAATTAACACAGAAATTGCGTCGCAATGAAATACTCTGGATTCCATGCCTTCTCTTTCCCTATCTAGGATCATTTCAACGGCAATGATAGGATTTTCTATTGGGGTCCTGTATCTCCTTTCCGATGCACAATTTCTTCTTTTCTGTATCACTCGCACCATCACGTTGACGAATTAACACAGTAATTGCGTCGCAATGAAATACTCTGGGTCCATGCCTTCTCTTCCCCAATCTAGCAACGTTTCTACGCCAATGTCAAAATTTTCTATTGGGGTCCTGTATCTCCTTTACGATGCACAATTTCTTCTTTACTGTATCACTCGCACCCTCACGTGGACGAATTAACACAGATATCGCGTCGCAATGAAAAACTCTGGGTCCCATGCCTTCTCCTTCCCAATCTAGCAACGTTTCTACGTCAACGACAAACTTTTCGATCGGGGTCCTGTATCTCCTTTCCGATGCACAATTTCTTCTTTACTGCATCACTCGCACCCTCACGTTGACGAATTAACACAGAAATTGCGTCGCAATGAAATACTCTGTGTCCATGCCTTCTCTTCCCCAACCTAGCAACGTTTCTACGCCAATGACAAAATTTTCTATTGGGGTCCTGTATCTCCTTTACGATGGACAATTTCTTCTTTACTGTATCACTCGCACCCTCACGTTGACGAATTAACACAGATATCGCGTCGCAATGAAAAACTCTGGGTCCCAGGCCTTTTCCTTCCCAATCTAGCAACGTTTCTACGTCTACGACAAAATTTTCGATCGGGGTCCTGTATCTCCTTTCCGATGCACAATTTCTTCTTTACTGCATCACTCGCACCCTCACGTTGACGAATTAACACAGAAATTGCGTCGCAATGAAATACTCTGGGGTCCATGCCTTCTCTTTCCCAATCTAGCAACGTTTCTACGGCAACGACAAAATTTTCTATTGGGGTCCTGTGTCTCCTTTCCGATGCATTATTTCTTCTTTACTGTATCACTCGCACCCTCACGTTGACGAATTAACACAGAAATTGCGTCGCAATGAAGTATTCTGGGTTCCATGCCTTCTCTTTCCCATCCTAGCAACGTTTCTACGGCAACGACAAAATTTTCTATTGGGGTCCTGTATCTCCTTTCCGATGCACAATTTTTTCTTTACTGTATCACTCGCACCCTCACGTTGACGAATTAACAAAGACATAGCGTCGCAATGAAATACTCTGTGTTCCATGCCTTCTCTTTCCCAATCTAGCAACGTTTCTACGGAAACGACAAAATTTTCTATAGATGTCCTGTATCTCCTTTCCGATGCACATGTTCTTCATTACTGTGTCACTCGCACCCTCACGTTGACAAATTAACACAGAAATTGATTCGCAATGAAATACTCTGTGTTCCATGCTTTCTCGTTCCCAATCTAGCAACGTTTCTACGGCAACGACAAAATTTTCTATTGGGGTCCTGTATCTCGTTTCCGATGCCCAATTTCATCTTTACTGTATCACTCGCACCCTCACGTTGACGAATTAACATAGAAATTGTGTCGCAATGAAATACTCTGGTGTCCATGAACACTCTTCCCAAATCTAGGATCATTTCTACGGCAACGACAGGATTATCTATTGGCGTCCTGTATCTCCTTTCCGATGCACAATTTTTCTTTACTGTATCACTCGCACCCTGACGTTGACGAATTAACACAGATATTGCGTCGCAATGAAATACTCTGACGTCCATGCCTTCTCTTTCCCAATCTAGGATCATTTCTACGGCAACGACAGGATTTTCTATTGGGGTCCTGTATCCCCTTTCCGATGCACAATTTCTTCTTTACTGTATCACTCGCACCCACACGTTGACGAATTAACACAGAAATTGCGTCGCAATGAAATACTCTCGGTTCCATGCCTTCCCTTTCCCAATCTTGCAACGTTTCTACGGCAACGACAAAATTTTCTTTTGGGGTCCTGTATATCCTTTCCGATGCACAATTTCTTCTTCACTGCATCACTCACACCCTCACGTTGACGAATTAACACAGAAATTGCGTCGCAATGAAATACTCTGGGGTCCATGCCTTCTCTTTCCCAATCTAGCAATGTTTCTATCGCAACGATAAAATTTTCTATTGGGGTCCTGTAACTCCTTTCCAATGCACAATTTCTTCTTTACTGTATCACTCGCACCCTCACGTTGACGAATTAACTCAGAAATTGCGTCGCAATGAAATACTCTAGGGTCCATGAACACTCTTCCCCAATCTAGGATCATTTCTACGGCAACGACAGGATATTCTATTGAGGTCCTGTATCTCCTTTCCGATGCACTATTTCTTCTTTACTGTATCACTCGCACCCTCACGTTGAGAAATTAACACAGACGTTGCGTCGCAATGAGATACACTGGGCTCCATGCCTTCTCTTTCCCAATCACGGATCATTTCTACGGCAACGACAGGATTTTCTATTGGGGTCCCGTATCTCCTTTCCGATGCACAATTTCTTCTTTACTGTATCACTCGCACCCTCACGTTGACGAATTAACACAGAAATTGCGTCGCAATGAAATACTATGGCGTCCATGCCTTCTCTTTCCCAATCTTGCAACGTCTCTACGGCAACGACAAAATTTTCTATTGGGGTCCTGTATCTCCTTTCCGATGCACAATTTCTTCTTTACTGTATCACTCGCACCCTCACCTTGACGAATTAACACAGAAATTCCGTCGCAATGAAATACTCTGGGTTCCATGCCTTCTCTTTCCCAATCTAGCAACGTTTCTACGTCAACAACAAAATTTTCTATTGGGGTCCTCTATCTCCTTTCCGTTGCACAATTTCTTCTTTACTGTATCACTCGCACCCTCACATTGACCAATTAACACAGAAATTGCGTCGCAATGAAATACTCTGGGTTCCATGCCTTCTTTTTCCCAATCTAGAAACGTTTCTACGGCAATGACAAAATTTTCTATTGGTGTCCTGTATCTCCTTTCCGATGCACAATTTCTGCTTTTCTGTATCACTCGCACCCTCACGTCGACGAATTAACACAGAAATTGCGTCGCAATGAAATTCTCTTGGGTCCATGCCTTCTCTTTCCCAATCTAGCAACGTTTGTACAGCAACGACAAAATTTTCTGTTGGGGTCCTTATCTCCTTTCCGACGCACAATTTCTTCTTTACTGTATCACTCGCACCCTCACCTTGATGAATTAACACAGAAATTGCGTCGCAATCAAATACTCTTGGTTCCATGCCTTATCTTTCCCAATCTAGTATCATTTCTACGGCAACGTTAGGATTTTCTATTGGGGTCCTGTATCTCCTTTCCGATGCACAATTTCTTCTTTTCTGTATCACTCGCACCCTCACGTTGACGAATTAACACAGAAATTGCGTAGCAATGAAATACTCTGGGGTCCATCAACACTCTTCCCCAATCTAGGATCATTTCTACGGCAACGACAGGATTTTCTATTGGGGTCCCTTATCTCCTTTCCGATGCACTATTTCTTCTTTACTGTATCACTCGCACCATCACGTTGACGAATTAACACAGAAATTGCGTCGCAATGAAATGCTCTGGGTCCATGCCTTCTCTTCCTCAATCTAGCTACGTTTCTACGCCAATGACAAAATTTTCTATTGGGGTCCTGTATCTTCTTTACGATGCACAATTTCTTCTTTACTGTCTCACTGGCACCCTCACGTTGACGAATTAACACAGATATCGCGTCGCAATGAAAAACTCTGGGTCCCATGCCTTCTCCTTCCCAATCTAGCAATTTCTACGTCAACGACAAAATTTTCTATCGGGGTCCTGTATCTCCTTTCCGATGCACAATTTCTTCTTTACTGCACACTCGCACCCTCACGTTGACGAATTAACACGGAAATTGCGTCGCAATGAAATACTCTGGGTTCCATGCCTTCTCTTTCCCAATCTAGCAACGTTTCTACGGCAACGACAAAATTTTCTATTGGGGTCCTGTATCTCCTTTCCGATGCACAATTTGTTCTTTACTGTATCACTCGCACCCTCACGTTGACGAATTAACACAGAAATTGCGTCGCAATGAAATACTCTGGGGTCCATGCCTTCTCTTTCCCAATCTAGGATCATTTCTACGACAACGTCAGGATTTTCTATTGGGGTCCTGTATCCCCTTTCCGATGCACTATTTCTTCTTTACTGTATCACTCGCACCCTCACGTTGACGAATTAACACAGAAATTGCGTCGCAATGAAGTATTCTGGATTCCATGCCTTCTCTTTCCCATTCTAGCAACGTTTCTACGGCAACGACAAAATTTTCTATTGGGGTCCTGTATCTCCTTTCCGATGCACAATTTCTTCTTTACTGTATCACTCGGACCCTCACGTTGACGAATTAACACAGACATTGCGTCGCAATGAAATACTCTGGGTTCCATGCCTTCTCTTTCCCAATCTAGCAACGCTTCTACAGCAACGACAAAATTTTCTATCGGGGTCCTGTATCTCCATTCCGATGCACAATTTCTTCTTTACAGTATCACTCGCACCCTCACGTTGACGAATTAACACAGAAATTGCGTCGCAATGAAATACTCTGGATTCCATGCCTTCTCTTTCCAAATCTAGGATCATTTCTACGGCAACGAGAGGATTTTCTATTGGGGTCCTGTATCTCCTTTCCGATGCACAATTTCTTCTTTTCTGTATAACTCGCACCCTCACGTTGACGAATTAACACAGAAATTGCGTCGCAATGAAATACTCTGGGGTTCATGCCTTCTCTTTCCCAATCTAGTATCATTTCTACTGCAACAACAGGATTTTCAATTGGGGTCCTGTATCTCCCTTCGGATGCACTATTTCTTCTTTACTGTATCACTCGCACCCACACGTTGAAGAATTAACACAGAAATTGCGTCGCAATGAAATACTCTGGGTTCCATGCCTTCCCTTTCCCAATCTAGCAACGTTTCTACGGCAACGACAAAATTTTCTATTGGGGACCTGTATCTCCTTTCCGATGCACAATTTCTTCTTCACTGCATCACTCACACCCTCACGCTGACGAATTAACACAGAAATTGCGTCGCAAAGAAATACTCTGGGGTCCATGCCTTCTCTTTCCCAATCTAGCAACGTTTCTACGGCAACGATAAAATTTTCTATTGGGGTCCTGTATCTCCTTTCCAATGCACAATTTCTTCTTTACTGTATCACTCGCACCCTCACGTTGACGAATTAACTCAGAAATTGCGTCGCAATGAAATACTCTAGGGTCCATGAACACTCTTCCCCAATCTAGGATCATTTCTACGGCAACGACAGGATAATCTATTGAGGTCCTGTATCTCCTTTCCGATGCACTATTTCTTCTTTACTGTATCACTCGCACCCCCACGTTGAGAAATTAACACAGAAATTGCGTCGCAATGAAATACACTGGGCTCCATGCCTTCTCTTTCCCAATCAAGGATCATTTCTACGGCAACGACAGGATTTTCTATTGGGGTCCCGTATCTCCTTTCCGATGCACAATTTCTTCTTTACTGTATCACTCGCACCCTGACGTTGACGAATTAACACAGAAATTGCGTCGCAATGAAATACTATGGCGTCCATGCCTTCTCTTTCCCAATCTAGCAACGTTTCTACGGCAATGACAAAATTTTCTATTGGGGTCCTGTATCTCCTTTCCGATGCACAATTTCTGCTTTACTGTATCACTCGCACCCTCACTGTGACGAATTTACACAGAAATTGCGTCGCAATGAAATACTCTGTGGTCCATGCCTTCTCTTTCCCAATCTAGCAACGTTTCTACAGCAACGACAAAATGTTCCATTGGGGTCCTGTATCTACTTTCCGATGCACAATTTCTTCTTTACTGTATCACTCGCACCCTCACATCGACGAAATAACACAGAAATTGCGTCGCAATGAAATACTCTGTGGTCCATGTCTTCTCTTTCCCAATCTAGGATAATTTCTACGGCAACGACAGGATTTTCTATTGGGGTCCTGTAAAACGTTTCCGATGCACAATTTCTTGTTTACTGTATCACTCGCACCCTCACGTCGACGAATTAACACAGAAATTGCGTCGCAATGAAATACTCTGTGTTCCATGCCTTCTCTTTCCCAATCTAGCAACGTTTCTACGGCAACGACAAAATTTTCTATTGGGGTCACGTATCTCCTTTCTGATGAACTATTTCTTCTGTACTGTATCACTCGCACCCTCACGGTGACAAATTAACACAGAAATTGCGTCGCAATGAAATCCTCTGGGGTCCATGCCGTCTCTTTCCCAATCTAGCAACGTTTGTACGGCAACGACAAAATTTTCTGTTAGGGTCCTGTATCTCCTTTCCGATGCACAATTTCTTCTTTACTGTATCACTCGCACCCTCACCTTGACGAATTAACACAGAAATTGCGTCGCAATGAAATACTCTGGGTTCCATGCATTCTCTTTCCCAATCTAGGATCATTTCTATGGCAACGACAGGATTTTCTATTGGGGTCCTGTATCTCCTTTCCGACGCACAATTTCTTCTTTTCTGTATCACTCGCACCCTCACGTTGACGAATTAACACAGAAATTGCGTCGCAATGAAATACTCTGGGGTCCATCAACACTCTTCCCCAATCTAGGATCATTTCTACGGCAACGACAGGATTTTCTATTGGGGTCCTTTATCTCCTTTCCGATGCACTATTTCTTCTTTACTGTATCACTCGCACCATCACGTTGACGAATTAACACAGAAATTGCGTCGCAATGAAATACTCTGGGTCCATGCCTTCTCTTCCCCAATCTAGCAACGTTTCTACGCCAATGACAAAATTTTCTATTGGGTTCCTGTATCTCCTTTACGATGCACAATTTCTTCTTTACTGTATCACTCGCACCCTCACGTTGACGAATTAACACAGATATCGCGTCGCAATGAAAAACTCTGGGTCCCATGCCTTCTCCTTCCCAATCTAGCAACGTTTCTACGTCAACGACAAAATTTTCGATCGGGGTCCTGTATCTCCTTTCCGATGCACAATTTCTTCTTTACTGCATCACTCGCACCCTCACGTTGACGAATTAACACAGAAATTGCGTCGCAATGAAATACTCTGGCTTCCATGCCTTCTCTTTCCCAATCTAGCAACGTTTCTACGGCAACGACAAAATTTTCTATTGGGGTCCTGTATCTCCTGTCCGATGCATTATTTCTTCTTTACTGTATCACCCGCACCCTCACGTTGACGAATTAACACAGAAATTGCGTCGCAATGAAGTATTCTGGGTTCCATGCCTTCTCTTTCCCATTCTAGCAACGTTTCTACGGCAACGACAAAATTTTCTATTGGGGTCGTGTATCTCCTTTCCGATGCACAATTTTTTCTTTACTGTATCACTCGCACCCTCACGTTGACGAATTAACAAAGACATTGCGTCGCAATGAAATACTCTGGGGTCCATGCCTTCTCTTTCCCAATCTAGCAACGTTTCTACGGAAACGACAATATTTTCTATAGATGTCCTGTATCTCCTTTCCGATGCACATGTTCTTCATTACTGTGTCACTCGCACCCTCACGTTGACAAATTAACACAGAAATTGCGTCGCAATGAAATACTCTGTGTTCCATGCTTTCTCTTTCCCAATCTAGCAACACTTCTACGGCAACGACAAAATTTTCTATCTCCATTCCGATGCACAATTTCTTCTTTACTGTATCACTCGCACCCTCACGTTGACGAATTAACACAGAAATTGCGTCGCAATGAAATACTCTGGATTCCATGCCTTCTCTTTCCCTATCTAGGATCATTTCAACGGCAATGATAGGATTTTCTATTGGGGTCCTGTATCTCCTTTCCGATGCACAATTTCTTCTTTTCTGTATCACTCGCACCATCACGTTGACGAATTAACACAGTAATTGCGTCGCAATGAAATACTCTGGGTCCATGCCTTCTCTTCCCCAATCTAGCAACGTTTCTACGCCAATGTCAAAATTTTCTATTGGGGTCCTGTATCTCCTTTACGATGCACAATTTCTTCTTTACTGTATCACTCGCACCCTCACGTGGACGAATTAACACAGATATCGCGTCGCAATGAAAAACTCTGGGTCCCATGCCTTCTCCTTCCCAATCTAGCAACGTTTCTACGTCAACGACAAACTTTTCGATCGGGGTCCTGTATCTCCTTTCCGATGCACAATTTCTTCTTTACTGCATCACTCGCACCCTCACGTTGACGAATTAACACAGAAATTGCGTCGCAATGAAATACTCTGTGTCCATGCCTTCTCTTCCCCAACCTAGCAACGTTTCTACGCCAATGACAAAATTTTCTATTGGGGTCCTGTATCTCCTTTACGATGGACAATTTCTTCTTTACTGTATCACTCGCACCCTCACGTTGACGAATTAACACAGATATCGCGTCGCAATGAAAAACTCTGGGTCCCAGGCCTTTTCCTTCCCAATCTAGCAACGTTTCTACGTCTACGACAAAATTTTCGATCGGGGTCCTGTATCTCCTTTCCGATGCACAATTTCTTCTTTACTGCATCACTCGCACCCTCACGTTGACGAATTAACACAGAAATTGCGTCGCAATGAAATACTCTGTGGTCCATGCCTTCTCTTTCCCAATCTAGCAACGTTTCTACGGCAACGACAAAATTTTCTATTGGGGTCCTGTGTCTCCTTTCCGATGCATTATTTCTTCTTTACTGTATCACTCGCACCCTCACGTTGACGAATTAACACAGAAATTGCGTCGCAATGAAGTATTCTGGGTTCCATGCCTTCTCTTTCCCATCCTAGCAACGTTTCTACGGCAACGACAAAATTTTCTATTGGGGTCCTGTATCTCCTTTCCGATGCACAATTTTTTCTTTACTGTATCACTCGCACCCTCACGTTGACGAATTAACAAAGACATAGCGTCGCAATGAAATACTCTGTGTTCCATGCCTTCTCTTTCCCAATCTAGCAACGTTTCTACGGAAACGACAAAATTTTCTATAGATGTCCTGTATCTCCTTTCCGATGCACATGTTCTTCATTACTGTGTCACTCGCACCCTCACGTTGACAAATTAACACAGAAATTGATTCGCAATGAAATACTCTGTGTTCCATGCTTTCTCGTTCCCAATCTAGCAACGTTTCTACGGCAACGACAAAATTTTCTATTGGGGTCCTGTATCTCGTTTCCGATGCCCAATTTCATCTTTACTGTATCACTCGCACCCTCACGTTGACGAATTAACATAGAAATTGTGTCGCAATGAAATACTCTGGTGTCCATGAACACTCTTCCCAAATCTAGGATCATTTCTACGGCAACGACAGGATTATCTATTGGCGTCCTGTATCTCCTTTCCGATGCACAATTTTTCTTTACTGTATCACTCGCACCCTGACGTTGACGAATTAACACAGATATTGCGTCGCAATGAAATACTCTGACGTCCATGCCTTCTCTTTCCCAATCTAGGATCATTTCTACGGCAACGACAGGATTTTCTATTGGGGTCCTGTATCCCCTTTCCGATGCACAATTTCTTCTTTACTGTATCACTCGCACCCACACGTTGACGAATTAACACAGAAATTGCGTCGCAATGAAATACTCTCGGTTCCATGCCTTCCCTTTCCCAATCTTGCAACGTTTCTACGGCAACGACAAAATTTTCTTTTGGGGTCCTGTATATCCTTTCCGATGCACAATTTCTTCTTCACTGCATCACTCACACCCTCACGTTGACGAATTAACACAGAAATTGCGTCGCAATGAAATACTCTGGGGTCCATGCCTTCTCTTTCCCAATCTAGCAATGTTTCTATCGCAACGATAAAATTTTCTATTGGGGTCCTGTAACTCCTTTCCAATGCACAATTTCTTCTTTACTGTATCACTCGCACCCTCACGTTGACGAATTAACTCAGAAATTGCGTCGCAATGAAATACTCTAGGGTCCATGAACACTCTTCCCCAATCTAGGATCATTTCTACGGCAACGACAGGATATTCTATTGAGGTCCTGTATCTCCTTTCCGATGCACTATTTCTTCTTTACTGTATCACTCGCACCCTCACGTTGAGAAATTAACACAGACGTTGCGTCGCAATGAGATACACTGGGCTCCATGCCTTCTCTTTCCCAATCACGGATCATTTCTACGGCAACGACAGGATTTTCTATTGGGGTCCCGTATCTCCTTTCCGATGCACAATTTCTTCTTTACTGTATCACTCGCACCCTCACGTTGACGAATTAACACAGAAATTGCGTCGCAATGAAATACTATGGCGTCCATGCCTTCTCTTTCCCAATCTTGCAACGTCTCTACGGCAACGACAAAATTTTCTATTGGGGTCCTGTATCTCCTTTCCGATGCACAATTTCTTCTTTACTGTATCACTCGCACCCTCACCTTGACGAATTAACACAGAAATTCCGTCGCAATGAAATACTCTGGGTTCCATGCCTTCTCTTTCCCAATCTAGCAACGTTTCTACGTCAACAACAAAATTTTCTATTGGGGTCCTCTATCTCCTTTCCGTTGCACAATTTCTTCTTTACTGTATCACTCGCACCCTCACATTGACCAATTAACACAGAAATTGCGTCGCAATGAAATACTCTGGGTTCCATGCCTTCTCTTTCCCAATCTAGAAACGTTTCTACGGCAATGACAAAATTTTCTATTGGTGTCCTGTATCTCCTTTCCGATGCACAATTTCTGCTTTTCTGTATCACTCGCACCCTCACTGTGACGAATTTACACAGAAATTGCGTCGCAATGAAATACTCTGTGGTCCATGCCTTCTCTTTCCCAATCTAGCAACGATTCTACGGCAACGACAAAATTTTCTATTGGGGTCCTGTATCTACTTTCCGATGCACAATTTCTTCTTTACTGTATCACTCGCACCCTCACATCGACGAATTAACACAGAAATTGCGTCGCAATGAAATACTCTGTGGTCCATGTCCTCTCTTTCCCAATCTAGGATCATTTCTACGGTAACGACAGGATTTTCTATTGGGGTCCTGTAAAACGTTTCCGATGCACAATTTCTTCTTTACTGTATCACTCGCACCCTCACGTCGACGAATTAACACAGAAATTGCGTCGCAATGAAATTCTCTTGGGTCCATGCCTTCTCTTTCCCAATCTAGCAACGTTTGTACAGCAACGACAAAATTTTCTGTTGGGGTCCTTATCTCCTTTCCGACGCACAATTTCTTCTTTACTGTATCACTCGCACCCTCACCTTGATGAATTAACACAGAAATTGCGTCGCAATGAAATACTCTTGGTTCCATGCCTTATCTTTCCCAATCTAGTATCATTTCTACGGCAACGTTAGGATTTTCTATTGGGGTCCTGTATCTCCTTTCCGATGCACAATTTCTTCTTTTCTGTATCACTCGCACCCTCACGTTGACGAATTAACACAGAAATTGCGTAGCAATGAAATACTCTGGGGTCCATCAACACTCTTCCCCAATCTAGGATCATTTCTACGGCAACGACAGGATTTTCTATTGGGGTCCCTTATCTCCTTTCCGATGCACTATTTCTTCTTTACTGTATCACTCGCACCATCACGTTGACGAATTAACACAGAAATTGCGTCGCAATGAAATACTCTGGGTCCATGCCTTCTCTTCCTCAATCTAGCTACGTTTCTACGCCAATGACAAAATTTTCTATTGGGGTCCTGTATCTTCTTTACGATGCACAATTTCTTCTTTACTGTCTCACTGGCACCCTCACGTTGACGAATTAACACAGATATCGCGTCGCAATGAAATACTCTGGGTCCCATGCCTTCTCCTTCCCAATCTAGCAATTTCTACGTCAAAGACAAAATTTTCTATCGGGGTCCTGTATCTCCTTTCCGATGCACAATTTCTTCTTTACTGCACACTCGCACCCTCACGTTGACGAATTAACACGGAAATTGCGTCGCAATGAAATACTCTGGGTTCCATGCCTTCTCTTTCCCAATCTAGCAACGTTTCTACGGCAACGACAAAATTTTCTATTGGGGTCCTGTATCTCCTTTCCGATGCACAATTTGTTCTTTACTGTATCACTCGCACCCTCACGTTGACGAATTAACACAGAAATTGCGTCGCAATGAAATACTCTGGGGTCCACGCCTTCTCTTTCCCAATCTAGGATCATTTCTACGACAACGTCAGGATTTTCTATTGGGGTCCTGTATCCCCTTTCCGATGCACTATTTCTTCTTTACTGTATCACTCGCACCCTCACGTTGACGAATTAACACAGAAATTGCGTCGCAATGAAGTATTCTGGATTCCATGCCTTCTCTTTCCCATTCTAGCAACGTTTCTACGGCAACGACAAAATTTTCTATTGGGGTCCTGTATCTCCTTTCCGATGCACAATTTCTTCTTTACTGTATCACTCGGACCCTCACGTTGACGAATTAACACAGACATTGCGTCGCAATGAAATACTCTGTGTTCCATGCCTTCTCTTTCCCAATCTAGCAACGTTTCTACGGAAACGACAAAATTTTCTATTGATGTCCTGTATCTCCTTTCCGATGAACATGTTCTTCATTACTGTGTCACTCGCACCCTCACGTTGACGAATTAACACAGAAATTGCGTCGCAATGAAATACTCTGTGTTCCATGCTTTCTCTTTCCCAATCTAGCAACGTTTCTACGGCAACGACAAAATTTTCTATTGGGTTCCTGTATCTCGTTTCCGATGCCCAATTTCATCTTTACTGTATCACTCGCACCCTCACGTTGACGAATTAACATAGAAATTGTGTCGCAATGAAATACTCTGGTGTCCATGAACACTCTTCCCAAATCTAGGATCATTTCTACGGCAACGACAGGATTTTCTATTGGGGTCCTGTATCTCCTTTCCGATGCACAATTTCTTCTTTACTGTATCACTCGCACCCTCACGTTGACGAATTAACACAGAAATTGCGTCGCAATGAAATACTCTGGGTTCCATGCCTTCTCTTTCCCAATCTAGCAACGCTTCTACGGCAATGACAAAATCTTCTATCGGGGTCCTGTATCTCCATTCCAATGCACAATTTCTTCTTTACTGTATCACTCGCACCCTCACGTTGACGAATTAAAACAGAAATTGCGTCACAATGAAATACTCTGGATTCTATGCCTTCTCTTTCCCAATCTAGCAACGTTTCTATGGCAGCGGAAAAATTTTCTATCGAGATCCTGTATCTGCTTTCCGATGCACAAATTCTTCTTTACTGCATGACTCGCACTCTCACGTTGACGAATTAACACAGATATTGCGTCGCAATGAAATACTCTGGGTTCCATGCCTTCTCTTTCCCAATCTAGGATCGTTTCTAGGGCAACGACAAAATTTTCTATTGGGGTCCTGTATCTCCTTTCCGATGCACAATTTCTTCTTTACTGTATCACTCGCACCCTCACGTTGACGAATTAACACAGAAATTGCGTCGCAATGAAATACTCTGGGGTCCATGCCTTCTCTTTCCCAATCTAGGATCATTTCTACTGCAACAACAGGATTTTCAATTGGGGTCCTGTATCTCCCTTCCGATGCACTATTTCTTCTTTACTGTATCATCCGCACCCTCACGTGGACGAATTAACACAGAAATTACGTCGCAATGAAATACTCTGGGTTCCATGCCCTCTCTTTCCCAATCTAGCAACGTTTCTACGGCAACGACAAAATTTTCTATTGGGGTCGTGTATCTCCTTTCCGATGCACAATTTCTTCTTTACTGTATCACTCGCACCCTGACGTTGACGAATTAACACAGATATTGCGTCGTAATGAAATACTCTGACGTCCATGCCTTCTCTTTCCCAATCTAGGATCATTTCTACGGCAACGACAGGATTTTCTATTGGGGTCCTGTATCCCCTTTCCCATGCACAATTTCTTCTTTACTGTATCACTCGCACCCACACGTTGACGAATTAACACAGAAATTGCGTCGCAATGAAATACTCTGGGTTCCATGCCTTCCCTTTCTAAATCTAGCAACGTTTCTACGGCAACGACAAAATTTTCTATTGGGGTCCTGTATCTACTTTCCGATGCACATTTTCTTCTTCACTGCATCACTCACACCCTCACGTTGACGAATTAACACAGAAATTGCGTCGCAATGAAATACTCTGGGGTCCATGCCTTCTCTTTCCCAATCTAGCAACGTTTCTACGGCAACGATAAAATTTTCTATTGGGGTCCTGTATCTCCTTTCCAATGCACAATTTCTTCTTTACTGTATCACTCGCACCCTCACGTTGACGAATTAACACAGAAATTGCGTCGCAATGAAATACTCTGTGGTCCATGCCTTCTCTTTCGCAATCTAGCAACGTTTCTACGGCAACGCCAAAATTTTCTATTGGGGTCCTGTATCTACTTTCCGATGCACAATTTCTTCTTTACTGTATCACTCGCACCCTCACGTCGACGAATGAACACAGAAATTGCGTCGCAATGCAATCCTCTGGGGTCCATGCCTTCTCTTTCCCAATCTAGCAACGTTTGTACGGCAATGACAAAATTTTCTGTTGGGGTCCTGTATCTCATTTCCGTTGCACTGTTTCTTCTTTACTGTATCACTCGCATCCTCACATTGACGAATTAACACAGAAATTGCGTCGCAACGAAATACTCTGGGTTCCATGCCTTCTCTTTCCCAATCTAGGATCATTTCTTCGGCAACGACAGAATTTTCTATTTGGGTCCTGTATCTCCTTTCCGATGCACTATTTGTTCTTTACTGTATCACTCGCACCCTCACATAGACGAATTTATACTGAAATTGCGTCGCAACAAAATACTAGGTGCTCCATGCCTTCTCTTTCCCGATCTAGGAATGTTTCTATGGCAATGACAGGATTTCTTTTAGGGATGAGTATCTCCGCTCCGACTAAGTATTTCTTCTTCACTGTATCACTTGCACACTCACATTGACGAATTAACACAGAAATTGCGTCACAATGATATACCCTGGGTTCCGTGCCTTCTCTTTCCCAATCTAGGATCATTTCTACGGCAACGACAGAATTTTCTATTGGGGTCCTGTATCTGTTTTCCGATGAACTGTTTCTTCTTTACTGTATCACTCGCTTCCTCACATTGAAGAATTAACACAGAAATTACGTCACAATGAAATTCTCTGGGTTCCATGCCTTCTCTTTCCCAATCTAGGAACGTTTCTACGGCAACGACAAGATTTTTTATTGGGGTTCTGTATCTCTTTTTCGAAGCACTATTTCTACTTTACCGTATCACTCGCATCCTCACATTGACGAATTAACACAGAAATTGCGTCACAATGAAATACTCTGGGTTCCATGCCTTCTCTTACCCAATCTAGGACCGTTTCTACGGCAACGACAGAATTTTCTATTGGGGTCCTGTATCAGCTTTCCGATGAACTATTTCTTCTTTACTGTATCACTCGCATCCTCACATTGACGAATTAACACAGAAATTGCGTCACAATGAAATACCCTGGGTTCCATGCCTTCTCTTTCCTAATCTAGGAACGTTTCTACGGCAACGACAGGATTTTCTATTGGGGGCCTGTATGTCCTTTCCGAAGCACTATTTCTTCTTTACGGTATCTCTCGCACCCTCACATTTACGAATTAACACAGAAATTGCATCACAATGAAATACTCTGGGCTCCATGCTTTCTCTTTCCCAATCTATGAACGTTTCTACGGCAACGACAGGATTTTCTATTGGGGTCCTGTATCAGCTTTCCGATGAACTATTTCTTCTTTACTGTATCACTCGCATCTTCAAATTGACGAATTAACACAGAAATTACGTCACAATGAAATTCTCTGGGTTCCAGGCCTTCTCCTTCCCTATCTAGGAACGTTTCTATGGCAACGACAGGATTTTATTTAGGTATGAGTATCTCCTCTCCAACTAACTATTTCTTCTTTACTGTATCACTCGCACTCTCTCATTGACGAATTAACACAGAAATTGCGTCACAATGAAATACTCTGGGTTCCATGCCTTCTCTTTCCCAATCTAGGAACGTTCCTACGGCAACGACAGGATTTTCTATTGGGGTCCTGTATCTGTTTTCCGATGAACTATTTCTTCTTTACTATATCACTCGCACCCTAACATTGATGAATTAACACAGAAATTGCGTCACAATGAAATTCTCTGGGTTCCATGCCTTCTCTTCCACAATCTAGGATTATTTCTACGGCAACAACACGATTTTGTATTGGGGTCCTGTATCTGCTTTCCGATGAACTATTTCTTCTTTACTGTTTCACTCGCACCCTAACGTTGACGAATCAACACAGAAATTACGTCACAATGTATTGCTCTGGACCCATGCCTTCTTTTTCCCAATCAAAAAACATTTCTACGGCTACGACAGAATTTTCTATTGGGGTCCTGTATCTGCTTTGCGATGAACTACTTCTTCTTTACTGTATCACTTGCATCCTCACATTGACGAATTAACACAGAAATTACGTCACAATGAAATTCACTGAGTTCCTGGCCTTCTCTTTCCCGATCTAGGAACGGTTATATGGCAAAGACAGGTTTTGCTTTTAGGGATGAGCGTCTCCTCTCCGACTAACTATTTCTTCTTTACTGTATCACTCACACCCTAACGTTGACGAATTAACACAGAAATTGCGTCAGAATGAAATACTCTAGGCTCCATGCCTTCTCTTTCCCACTCTATGAACGTTTATACGGCAACGACAGGATTTTCTATTGGGGTCCTGTATCTGCTTTCGGATGAGCTATTTCCTCTTTACTGTATCACTCGCATCCTTAAATTGACGAATTAACAAAAAATTGCGTCACAATGAGATACTCTGGATTCCATGCCTTCTCTTTCCCAATCTAGGAACGTTTCTACGGCAACAACACGATTTTCTATTGGGGTCCTGTATCTGCTTTCCGATGAACCTTTTGTTCTTTACTGTAGCACTCGCACCCTCACATTGACGAATTAACACAGAAATTGCGTCACAATGAAATACTCTGGATCCATGCCTTCTCTTTCCCAATCTAAGAACGTTTCTACGGCTACGACAGGATTTTCTATTGGGGTCCTGTATCTGCTTTGCGATGAACTATTTCTTCTTTACTGTATCACTCGCATCCTCACATTGACGAATTAACACAGAAATTACGTCACAATGAAATTCTCTGGGTTCCAGGTCTTCTCTTTCCCGATCTAGTAGCGTTTCTGTGGCAATTACAGGATTTTCTTTTAGGGATGAGTATCTCCTCTCCGACTAACTATTTCTTCTTCACTGTATCACTCGCACCCTCACATTGACGAATTAACACAGAAATTGCGTCACAATGAAATACTGTGGGTTCCATGCCATCTCTTTCCCAATCTAGGTACGTTTGTACGGCAACGACAGGATTTTGTATTGGGGTCCTGTATCTGCTTTCCGATGAACTATTTCTTCTTTACTGTATCACTCGCATCCTCATATTGACGAATTAACACAGAGATTAGGTCACAATGAAATTCTTTGGGTTCCAAACCTTCTCTTCCCCTATCTAGGAACGTTTGTACGGCAACGACAGGATTTTCTATTGAGGTCCTGTATCTCCTTTCCGATGAACTGTTTCTTCTGTCCTTTATCACTTGCACGCTCACATTGACCAATTAACACAGAAACTGCGTCACAATGAAATACTCTTGGTTACATGAATTATCTTTCCCAATCTAGGACCGTTTCTACGGCAACGACAGGATTTTCTATTGGGGTCCTGTATCTGCTTTCCGACTAACTATTTCTTGTTTACTGTATCACTCGCATCCTCACATTGACGAATTAACACAGAAATTACGTCACAATGAAAATCTCTGTGTTCCAGGCCTTCTCTTTCCCGATCTAGGAACGTTTCTATGGCATTGACAGAATTTTCTTTTAGGGATGAGTATCTCCTCTCTGACTAACTATTTCTTCTTTACTGTATCACTCCCACCCTCACATTGACGAATTAACACAGAAATTGCGTCACAATAAAATATTCTGGGTTCCATGCCTTCTCTTTCCCAATCTAGGAACGTTTCTTTGGCAACGACAGGATTTTCTATTGGGGTCCTGTATCTGCTTTCCAATGAACTATTTCAGCTTTACTGTATCACTCGCATCCTCACATTGACGAATTAACACAGAAATTACGTCACAATGAAATTCTCTGTGTTCCAGGCCTTCTCTTTCCCGATCGAGGAGCGTTTCTATGGCAATGACAGGATTTTCTTTTAGGGATGAGTATCTCCTCTCCGATGCACTATTTCTTCTTTACTGTATCACTCGCACCATGACATGGACGAATTAACACAGAAATTGCGTCACAATGAGATACTCTGTGTTCCAAGCCTTCTCTTTCCCAATCTAGAAACTGTTTCTATGGCAAGTACAGGATTTTATTTTAGGGATAAGTATCTCCTTTCCGATGCACTATTTCTTCTTTCCTTTATCACTCGCACCCTCACATTGACGAATTAACACAGAAACTGCGTCACAATGAAATACTCTCGGTTCCATGCCTTCTCGATCCCAATCTAGGAACGTTTCTACGGCAACGACAGGTTATTCTA
The DNA here is from genome assembly GCF_021461385.2 of Schistocerca piceifrons. NCBI lineage: Eukaryota > Metazoa > Arthropoda > Insecta > Orthoptera > Acrididae > Schistocerca > Schistocerca piceifrons. Next base: position 105,922 of record NW_025729061.1, read on the forward strand.
TTGTGGTCCTGTATCTGCTTTCCGATGAACTATCTCTTATTTCCTTTATCACTCGCACCCTCACATTGACGAATTAACACAGAAACTGCGTCACAATAAAATGCTCTGTGTTCAATGCCTTATCTTTCCCAATCTAGGAACGTTTCTATGGCAACGAACGGATTTTCTATTGGGGTCCTGTATCTGCTTTCCGATGAACTATTACTTCCTTACTGTAACACTCGTCTCCTCACATTGACGAATTAACACAGAGATTACGTCACAATGAAATTCTCTGTCTTCCATGCCTTCTCTTTCCAGATCTAGGGACGTTTCTATGGCAATGACAGAATTTTCATTTAGGGATGAGTATCTCCTCTCCGACTAACTAATTCATCTTTACTGTATCACTCGCACCCTCACATTGTCGAGTTAACACAGAAATTGCGTCACAATGAAATACTCTGGGTTCCATGCCTTCTCTTTCCCAATGTAGGCGTGTTTCTACGGCAACGACAGGATTTTATATTTGGGTCCTGTATCTGCTTTCCGATCAACTATTTCTTCTTTACTGTATCACTCACATCCTCACATTGACGAAGTAACACAGAAATTACGTCACAATGAAATTCTCTGGGTTCCAGGCCTTCTCTTTCCCGATCTAGGAACGTTTCTATGGCAATGACAGGATTTTCTTTTAGGGATAATTATCTCCTCTGCGACTAACTATTTCTTCTTTACTGTATTACTCGCACCCTCACATTGACGAATTAACACAGAAATTGCGTCACAATGAGATACTCTGTGTTCCATGCCTTCTCTTTCCCATTCTAGGAACGTTTCTACGCCAACGACAGGATTTTTTATTGGGGTTCTGTATCTCCTTTCCGATGAACTATTTCTTCTTTACTGTATCACTCCCATCCTCACATTGACGAATTAACGCAGAAATTACGTCACAATGAAATTCTCTGGGTTCCATGCCTTCTCTTCAACATCTAGGAACGTATCTTCGGCAACGACAGGATTTTCTATTGGGGTCCTGTGTCTCCTTTCCGATGCACTATTTCTTCTTTAGTGTATCACTCGCACCCCCACATTGACGAATTAATACATAAAATTGCGTCGCAATGAAATACTCTGGGTTCCATGATTTCTCTTTCCCAATCGAGGAACGATTCTGTGGCAACGACAGGAATTTCTATTGGGGTCCTGTATCTCATTTCATATGCACTATTTCTTCTTCACTGTATCTCTCGCACCCTCACATTGACGAATTAATACAGAAATTGCGTCGCATCGAAATTCTCTGGGTTCCATGCCTTCTCTTTCCCAGTCTAGGAACGTTTCTACGGCAACGACATAATTTTCTATTGGGGTCCTGTATCTCCACTCCGATGCACAATTTCTTCATTACTGTATCACTCGCACCCTCACATTGACGAATTAACACAGAAACGTCGTAACAATGAAATACTCTGGGTTCCATGCCTTCTCTTTCCCAATCTAGGAACGTTTCTATGGCAACAAGCAAATTTTATATTGGGGTCCTGTATCTCCTTTCCGATGCACAATTTCTTCATTACTGTATCACTCGCACCCTCACGTTGACGAATTAACACAGAAATTGCGTCACAATGAAGTACTCTGGGTTCCATGCCTTCTCTTTCCCATTCCAGGATCGTTTCTACGGCAACGACAGGATTTTCTATTGGGGTCCTGTATCTGCTTTCCTATGATGTATTTCTTTTTTATTGTATCACTTGCGAACTCACATTGACGAATTAACATAGAAATTGCGTCACAATGAATTACTCTGGGTTTCATGCCTTCTCTTTCCCAATCTAGGAACGTTCCTACGGCAACGACAGTAATTTCTATTAGGGCCCTGTATCTGCTTTCCGATGAACTATTTCTTCTTTACTGTATCACTCGCACCCTCACATTGACGAATTAACACAGAAATTACGTCACAATGAAAATCTCTGGGTTCCAGGTCTTCTCTTTCCCGATCTAGGAACGTTTCTATGGCATTGACAGACTTTTCTTTTAGGGATGATTATCTCCTCTCTGACTAACTATTTCTTCTTTACTGTATCACTCGCACCCTCACATTGACGAATTAACACAGAAATTGCGTCACAATCTAATATTCTGGGTTCCATGCCTTCTCTTTCCCAATCTAGGAACGTTTCAACGGCAACGACAAGATTTTCTATTGGGGTCCTGTATCTGCTTTCCGATGAACTATTTCAGCTTTACTGTATCACTCGCATCTCACATTGACGAATTAACACAGAAATTACGTCACAATGAAATTCTGTGTGTTCCAGGCCTTCTCTTTCCCGATCGAGGAACGTTTCTATGGGAACGAGAGGATTTTCTATCGGGATTCTGTATCTCCTTTCCGATGTACTATTTTTTCTTTCTTGTATTACTCGCTCCCTCACATAGACGAAATTATACAGAAATTGCGTCGCAAGGAAATACTCTGAGTTCCATGCTTTCTCTTTCATAATCTAGGAACGTATCTATGGCAACAACAGGATTTTCTTTTAGGGATTAGTATCTTCTCTTCCATTCTGTATTTCTTCTTTACTGTATCACTCGCACCCTCACATTGACAAATTAACACAGGAATTGCGTCACAGTGAAATAGTCTGGCTTCCATGCCTGCTCTTTCCAAATCTAGGATCGTTTCTATGGCAACGACAGGATTTTCTATTGGGGTCCTGTATCTCCTTTCCGATGCACAATTTCTTCTTTACTGTATCAGCCGCACCCTCACGTTGACGAATTAACACAGAAATTGCGTCACAATCAAATACTCTGGGTTCCATGCCTTCTCTTTCCCAATCTAGGAACGTTTCTACGGCAACGACAAAATTTTCTATTGGGATCCTGTATCTCCTTTCCGATGCACTATTTCTTCTTTACTGTATCACTCGCACCCTCACGTTGACGAATTATCACAGAAATTGCGTCGCAATGAAATACTCTGGGTTCCATGCCTTCTCTTTCCAAATCTAGGACCGTTTCTATGGCAACGACAGGATTTTCTTTTCGGGTACTGTATCTCCATTCCGATGCACAATTTCTTCTTTACTGTATCACTCGCACCTTCACGTTGACGAATTAACACAGAAATTGCGTCACAATGAAACACTCTGTGTTCCATGCCTTCTCTTTCCCAATCTAGGAACATTTCTATGGCATCGACAGGATTTTCTATTGGGGTCCTGTATCTCCTCTCCGATGCACAATTTCTTCTTTACAGTATCACTCGCACCCTCACGTTGACGAATTATCACAGAAATTGCGTCGTAATGAAATACTCAGGGTTCCATGCCTTCTCTTTCACAATCTAGGATTATTTCTACGGCAACAACACGATTTTGTATTGGGGTCCTGTATCTGCTTTCCGATGAACTATTTCTTCTTTACTGTGTCACTCGCATCCTCACATTGACGAATTAACACAGAAATTACGTACCAATGAAATTCTCTGGGTTCCAGACCTTCTCTTTCCCTATCTAGGAACGTTCGTACGGCAACGACAGGATTTTCTATTGAGGTCCTGTATCTCGTTTCCGATGAACTGTTTCTTCTGTCTTTGATCACTTGCACACTCACATTGACCAATTAACACAGAAACTGCGTCACAATGAAATACTCTGGGTTACATGAATTATCTTTCCCAATCTAGGACCGTTTCTACGGCAATGACAGGATTTTCTATTGGGGTCCTGTATCTGCTTTCCGACTAACTATTTCTTCTTTACTGTATCACTCGCATCCTCACATTGACGAATTAACACAGAAATTGCGTCACAATCAAATATTCTGGGTTCCATGCTTTCTCTTTCCCAATCTAGGAACGTTTCTACGGCAACGACAAGATTTTCTTTTGGGGTCCTGTATCTGCTTTCCGATGAACTATTTCAGCTTTACTGTATCACTCGCATCCTCACATTGACGAATTAACACAGAAATTACGTCACAATGAAATTCTGAGTGTTCCAGGCCTTCTCTTTCCCGATCGAGGAACGTTTCTATGGCAATGACAGGATTTTCTTTTAGGGATGAGTATCTCCTCTCCGATGCACTATTTCTTCTTTACTGTATCACTCGCACCATCACATGGACGAAATAACACAGAAATTGCGTCACAATGAGATACTCTGTGTTCCAAGCCTGCTCTTTCCCAATCTAGAAAGTGTTTCTATGGCAAGTACAGGATTTTCTTTTAGGGATTAGTATCTTCTCCCCCATTCTGTATTTCTTGTTTACTGTATCACTCGCACCCTCACATTGACAAATTAACACAGGAATTGCGTCACAGTGAAATAGTCTGGCTTCCATGCCTGCTCTTTCCAAATCTAAGAACGTCTCTATGGCAACGACAGGATTTTCTATTGGGGTCCTGTATCTCCTTTCCGATGCACAATTTCTTCTTCACTGTATCACTCGCACCCTCACGTTGACGAATTAACAAAGAAATTGCGTCGCAATGAAATACTCTGGGTTCCATGCCTTCTCTTTCACAATCTAGGATTATTTCTACGGCAACAACACGACTTTGTATTGGGGTCCTGTAACTGCTATCCGATGAACTATTTCTTCGTTACTGTATCACTCGCACCCTAACATTGACGAATTAACACAGAAATTGCATCACAATGTATTGCTCTGGATGCATGCCTTCTCTTTCCCAATCGAAGAACATTTCTACGGCTACGACAGGATTTTCTACTGGGGTCCTGTATCTACTTTGCGATGAATTATTTCTTCTTTACTGTATCACTCGCATCCTCACATTGACGAATTAACACAGAAATTACGTCACAATGAAATTCACTGAGTTCCTAGCCTTCTCTTCCCCGATCTAGGAACGGTTATATGGCAAAGACAGGTTTTGCTTTTAGGGATGAGCATCTCCTCTCCGACTAACTATATCTTCTTCACTGTATCACTCGCACCCTCACATTGACGAATTAACACAGAAACTGCGTCACAATGAAATACTCTCGGTTCCATGCCTTCTCGTTCCCACTCTATGAACGTTTATACGGCAACGACAGGATGTTCTATTGGGGTCCTGTATCTGCTTTCCGATGAACTATTTCCTCTTTACTGTATCACATGCATCCTTAAATTGACGAATTAACACAGAAATTACGTCACAATGAAATTCTCTGGGTTCCAGGCCTTCTCTTTCACGATCTAGGAACGTTTCTGTGGCAATTACAGGATTTTCTTTTAGGGATGAGTATCTCCTCTCCGACTAACTATTTCTTCTTTACTGTATCACTCGCACCCACACATTGACGAATTAACACAGAAATTACGTCCAATGAAATACTCTGGGTTCCATGCCTTCTCTTTCCCCATCTAGGAACGTTTCTACGGCAACGTCAGGATTTTCTATTGGGGTCCTGTATCTGCTTTCCGATGAACTATTTCTTCTTTACTGTATCACTTGCATCCTCACATTGACGAATTAACACAGAAATTACGTCACAATGAAATTCTCTGGGTTCCAGGCCTTGTCTTTCCCTATCTAGGAACGTTTCTATGGCAATGACAGGATTTTATTTAGGGATGAGTATCTCCTCTCCGACTAACTACTTCTTCTTTACTGTATCACTCGCACCCTCACATTGACGAATTAACACAGAAATTGCGTCACAATGAGATACTCTGGGTTCCATGCCTTCTCTTTCCCAATCTAGGAACGTTTCTACGGCAACAACACGCTTTTCTATTGGGGTCCTGTATCTGCTTCTCGATGAACTATTTGTTCTTTACTGTATCACTCGCACCCTCACATTGACGAATTAACACAGAAATCGCGTCACAAAGAAATAATCTGGATCCATGCCTTCTCTTTCCCAATCTAAGAACGTTTCTACGGTACGACAGGATTTTCTTTTGGGGTCCTGAATCTGCTTTGCGATGAACTATTTCTTCTTTACTGTATCACTCCCATCCTCACATTGACGAATTAACACAGAAATTATATCACAATGAAATTCACTGGGTTCCTGGCCTTCTCTTTCCCGATCTAGGAACGTTTCCATGGCAATGACAGGATTTGCTTTTAGGGATGAGCATCTCCTCTCCGACTTACTATATCTTCTTCACTGTATCACTCGCACCCTCACATTGACGAATTAACACAGAATTTGCGTCACAATGAAATACTGTGGGTTCCATGCCATCTCTTTCCCAATCTAGGTACGTTTCTACGGCAACGACAGGATTTTGTATTGGGGTTCTGTATCTGCTTTCCGATGAACTATTTCTTCTTTACTGTATCACTCGCATCCTCATATTGACGAATTAACACAGAAATTACCTCACAATGAAATTCTCTGTGTTCCAGACCTTCTCTTTCCCTATCTCGGAACGTTTGTACGGCAACGACAGGATTTTCTATTGAGGTCCTGTATCTCCTTTCCGATGAACTGTTTCTTCTGTCTTTTATCACTTGCACACTCACATTGACCAATTAACACAGAAACTGCGTCACAATGAAATACTCTGGGTTACATGAATTATCTTTCCCAATCTAAGACCGTTTCTACGGCAACGACAGGATTTTCTATTGGGGTCCTGTATCTCCTTTCCGATGCACAATTTCTTCTTTACTGTATCACTCGCACCCTCACGTTGACGAATTAACACAGAAATTACGTCACAATGAAAATCTCTGGGTTCCATGTCTTCTCTTTCCCGATCTAGGAACGTATCTATGGCATTGACAGACTTTTCTTTTAGGGATGAGTATCTCCTCTCTGACTAACTATTTCTTCTTTACTGTATCACTCGCACCCTCACATTGACGAATTAACGCAGAAATTGCGTCACAATCAAATATTCTGGGTTCCATGCCTTCTCTTTCCCAATCTAGGAACGTTTCTACGGCAACGACAAGATTTTCTGTTGGGGTCCTGTATCTGCTTTCCAATGAACTATTTCAGCTTTACTGTATCACTCGCATCCTCACATTGACGAATTAACACAGAAATTGCATCACAATGTATTGCTCTGGATGCATGCCTTCTCTTTCCCAATCGAAGAACATTTCTACGGCTACGACAGGATTTTCTACTGGGGTCCTGTATCTGCTTTGCGATGAATTATTTCTTCTTTACTGTATCACTCGCATCCTCACATTGACGAATTAACACAGAAATTACGTCACAATGAAATTCACTGAGTTCCTAGCCTTCTCTTCCGCGATCTAGGAACGGTTATATGGCAAAGACAGGTTTTGCTTTTAGGGATGAGCATCTCCTCTCCGACTAACTATATCTTCTTCACTGTATCACTCGCACCCTCACATTGACGAATTAACACAGAAACTGCGTCACAATGAAATACTCTCGGTTCCATGCCTTCTCGTTCCCACTCTATGAACGTTTATACGGCAACGACAGGATGTTCTATTGGGGTCCTGTATCTGCTTTCCGATGAACTATTTCCTCTTTACTGTATCACATGCATCCTTAAATTGACGAATTAACACAGAAATTACGTCACAATGAAATTCTCTGGGTTCCAGGCCTTCTCTTTCACGATCTAGGAACGTTTCTGTGGCAATTACAGGATTTTCTTTTAGGGATGAGTATCTCCTCTCCGACTAACTATTTCTTCTTTACTGTATCACTCGCACCCACACATTGACGAATTAACACAGAAATTACGTCCAATGAAATACTCTGGGTTCCATGCCTTCTCTTTCCCCATCTAGGAACGTTTCTACGGCAACGTCAGGATTTTCTATTGGGGTCCTGTATCTGCTTTCCGATGAACTATTTCTTCTTTACTGTATCACTTGCATCCTCACATTGACGAATTAACACAGAAATTACGTCACAATGAAATTCTCTGGGTTCCAGGCCTTGTCTTTCCCTATCTAGGAACGTTTCTATGGCAATGACAGGATTTTATTTAGGGATGAGTATCTCCTCTCCGACTAACTACTTCTTCTTTACTGTATCACTCGCACCCTCACATTGACGAATTAACACAGAAATTGCGTCACAATGAGATACTCTGGGTTCCATGCCTTCTCTTTCCCAATCTAGGAACGTTTCTACGGCAACAACACGCTTTTCTATTGGGGTCCTGTATCTGCTTTTCGATGAACTATTTGTTCTTTACTGTATCACTCGCACCCTCACATTGACGAATTAACACAGAAATCGCGTCACAAAGAAATAATCTGGATCCATGCCTTCTCTTTCCCAATCTAAGAACGTTTCTACGGTACGACAGGATTTTCTTTTGGGGTCCTGAATCTGCTTTGCGATGAACTATTTCTTCTTTACTGTATCACTCCCATCCTCACATTGACGAATTAACACAGAAATTATATCACAATGAAATTCACTGGGTTCCTGGCCTTCTCTTTCCCGATCTAGGAACGTTTCCATGGCAATGACAGGATTTGCTTTTAGGGATGAGCATCTCCTCTCCGACTTACTATATCTTCTTCACTGTATCACTCGCACCCTCACATTGACGAATTAACACAGAATTTGCGTCACAATGAAATACTGTGGGTTCCATGCCATCTCTTTCCCAATCTAGGTACGTTTCTACGGCAACGACAGGATTTTGTATTGGGGTTCTGTATCTGCTTTCCGATGAACTATTTCTTCTTTACTGTATCACTCGCATCCTCATATTGACGAATTAACACAGAAATTACCTCACAATGAAATTCTCTGTGTTCCAGACCTTCTCTTTCCCTATCTCGGAACGTTTGTACGGCAACGACAGGATTTTCTATTGAGGTCCTGTATCTCCTTTCCGATGAACTGTTTCTTCTGTCTTTTATCACTTGCACACTCACATTGACCAATTAACACAGAAACTGCGTCACAATGAAATACTCTGGGTTACATGAATTATCTTTCCCAATCTAAGACCGTTTCTACGGCAACGACAGGATTTTCTATTGGGGTCCTGTATCTCCTTTCCGATGCACAATTTCTTCTTTACTGTATCACTCGCACCCTCACGTTGACGAATTAACACAGAAATTACGTCACAATGAAAATCTCTGGGTTCCAGGTCTTCTCTTTCCCGATCTAGGAACGTATCTATGGCATTGACAGACTTTTCTTTTAGGGATGAGTATCTCCTCTCTGACTAACTATTTCTTCTTTACTGTATCACTCGCACCCTCACATTGACGAATTAACGCAGAAATTGCGTCACAATCAAATATTCTGGGTTCCATGCCTTCTCTTTCCCAATCTAGGAACGTTTCTACGGCAACGACAAGATTTTCTGTTGGGGTCCTGTATCTGCTTTCCAATGAACTATTTCAGCTTTACTGTATCACTCGCATCCTCACATTGACGAATTAACACAGAAATTGCATCACAATGTATTGCTCTGGATGCATGCCTTCTCTTTCCCAATCGAAGAACATTTCTACGGCTACGACAGGATTTTCTACTGGGGTCCTGTATCTGCTTTGCGATGAATTATTTCTTCTTTACTGTATCACTCGCATCCTCACATTGACGAATTAACACAGAAATTACGTCACAATGAAATTCACTGAGTTCCTAGCCTTCTCTTCCCCGATCTAGGAACGGTTATATGGCAAAGACAGGTTTTGCTTTTAGGGATGAGCATCTCCTCTCCGACTAACTATATCTTCTTCACTGTATCACTCGCACCCTCACATTGACGAATTAACACAGAAACTGCGTCACAATGAAATACTCTCGGTTCCATGCCTTCTCGTTCCCACTCTATGAACGTTTATACGGCAACGACAGGATGTTCTATTGGGGTCCTGTATCTGCTTTCCGATGAACTATTTCCTCTTTACTGTATCACATGCATCCTTAAATTGACGAATTAACACAGAAATTACGTCACAATGAAATTCTCTGGGTTCCAGGCCTTCTCTTTCACGATCTAGGAACGTTTCTGTGGCAATTACAGGATTTTCTTTTAGGGATGAGTATCTCCTCTCCGACTAACTATTTCTTCTTTACTGTATCACTCGCACCCACACATTGACGAATTAACACAGAAATTACGTCCAATGAAATACTCTGGGTTCCATGCCTTCTCTTTCCCCATCTAGGAACGTTTCTACGGCAACGTCAGGATTTTCTATTGGGGTCCTGTATCTGCTTTCCGATGAACTATTTCTTCTTTACTGTATCACTTGCATCCTCACATTGACGAATTAACACAGAAATTACGTCACAATGAAATTCTCTGGGTTCCAGGCCTTGTCTTTCCCTATCTAGGAACGTTTCTATGGCAATGACAGGATTTTATTTAGGGATGAGTATCTCCTCTCCGACTAACTACTTCTTCTTTACTGTATCACTCGCACCCTCACATTGACGAATTAACACAGAAATTGCGTCACAATGAGATACTCTGGGTTCCATGCCTTCTCTTTCCCAATCTAGGAACGTTTCTACGGCAACAACACGCTTTTCTATTGGGGTCCTGTATCTGCTTTTCGATGAACTATTTGTTCTTTACTGTATCACTCGCACCCTCACATTGACGAATTAACACAGAAATCGCGTCACAAAGAAATAATCTGGATCCATGCCTTCTCTTTCCCAATCTAAGAACGTTTCTACGGTACGACAGGATTTTCTTTTGGGGTCCTGAATCTGCTTTGCGATGAACTATTTCTTCTTTACTGTATCACTCCCATCCTCACATTGACGAATTAACACAGAAATTATATCACAATGAAATTCACTGGGTTCCTGGCCTTCTCTTTCCCGATCTAGGAACGTTTCCATGGCAATGACAGGATTTGCTTTTAGGGATGAGCATCTCCTCTCCGACTTACTATATCTTCTTCACTGTATCACTCGCACCCTCACATTGACGAATTAACACAGAATTTGCGTCACAATGAAATACTGTGGGTTCCATGCCATCTCTTTCCCAATCTAGGTACGTTTCTACGGCAACGACAGGATTTTGTATTGGGGTTCTGTATCTGCTTTCCGATGAACTATTTCTTCTTTACTGTATCACTCGCATCCTCATATTGACGAATTAACACAGAAATTACCTCACAATGAAATTCTCTGTGTTCCAGACCTTCTCTTTCCCTATCTCGGAACGTTTGTACGGCAACGACAGGATTTTCTATTGAGGTCCTGTATCTCCTTTCCGATGAACTGTTTCTTCTGTCTTTTATCACTTGCACACTCACATTGACCAATTAACACAGAAACTGCGTCACAATGAAATACTCTGGGTTACATGAATTATCTTTCCCAATCTAAGACCGTTTCTACGGCAACGACAGGATTTTCTATTGGGGTCCTGTATCTCCTTTCCGATGCACTATTTCTTCTTTACTGTATCACTCGCACCCTCACGTTGACGAATTAACACAGAAATTACGTCACAATGAAAATCTCTGGGTTCCAGGTCTTCTCTTTCCCGATCTAGGAACGTATCTATGGCATTGACAGACTTTTCTTTTAGGGATGAGTATCTCCTCTCTGACTAACTATTTCTTCTTTACTGTATCACTCGCACCCTCACATTGACGAATTAACGCAGAAATTGCGTCACAATCAAATATTCTGGGTTCCATGCCTTCTCTTTCCCAATCTAGGAACGTTTCTACGGCAACGACAAGATTTTCTGTTGGGGTCCTGTATCTGCTTTCCAATGAACTATTTCAGCTTTACTGTATCACTCGCATCCTCACATTGACGAATTAACACAGAAATTGCATCACAATGTATTGCTCTGGATGCATGCCTTCTCTTTCCCAATCGAAGAACATTTCTACGGCTACGACAGGATTTTCTACTGGGGTCCTGTATCTGCTTTGCGATGAATTATTTCTTCTTTACTGTATCACTCGCATCCTCACATTGACGAATTAACACAGAAATTACGTCACAATGAAATTCACTGAGTTCCTAGCCTTCTCTTCCGCGATCTAGGAACGGTTATATGGCAAAGACAGGTTTTGCTTTTAGGGATGAGCATCTCCTCTCCGACTAACTATATCTTCTTCACTGTATCACTCGCACCCTCACATTGACGAATTAACACAGAAACTGCGTCACAATGAAATACTCTCGGTTCCATGCCTTCTCGTTCCCACTCTATGAACGTTTATACGGCAACGACAGGATGTTCTATTGGGGTCCTGTATCTGCTTTCCGATGAACTATTTCCTCTTTACTGTATCACATGCATCCTTAAATTGACGAATTAACACAGAAATTACGTCACAATGAAATTCTCTGGGTTCCAGGCCTTCTCTTTCACGATCTAGGAACGTTTCTGTGGCAATTACAGGATTTTCTTTTAGGGATGAGTATCTCCTCTCCGACTAACTATTTCTTCTTTACTGTATCACTCGCACCCACACATTGACGAATTAACACAGAAATTACGTCCAATGAAATACTCTGGGTTCCATGCCTTCTCTTTCCCCATCTAGGAACGTTTCTACGGCAACGTCAGGATTTTCTATTGGGGTCCTGTATCTGCTTTCCGATGAACTATTTCTTCTTTACTGTATCACTTGCATCCTCACATTGACGAATTAACACAGAAATTACGTCACAATGAAATTCTCTGGGTTCCAGGCCTTGTCTTTCCCTATCTAGGAACGTTTCTATGGCAATGACAGGATTTTATTTAGGGATGAGTATCTCCTCTCCGACTAACTACTTCTTCTTTACTGTATCACTCGCACCCTCACATTGACGAATTAACACTGAAATTGCGTCACAATGAGATACTCTGGGTTCCATGCCTTCTCTTTCCCAATCTAGGAACGTTTCTACGGCAACAACACGCTTTTCTATTGGGGTCCTGTATCTGCTTTTCGATGAACTATTTGTTCTTTACTGTATCACTCGCACCCTCACATTGACGAATTAACACAGAAATCGCGTCACAAAGAAATAATCTGGATCCATGCCTTCTCTTTCCCAATCTAAGAACGTTTCTACGGTACGACAGGATTTTCTTTTGGGGTCCTGAATCTGCTTTGCGATGAACTATTTCTTCTTTACTGTATCACTCCCATCCTCACATTGACGAATTAACACAGAAATTATATCACAATGAAATTCACTGGGTTCCTGGCCTTCTCTTTCCCGATCTAGGAACGTTTCCATGGCAATGACAGGATTTGCTTTTAGGGATGAGCATCTCCTCTCCGACTTACTATATCTTCTTCACTGTATCACTCGCACCCTCACATTGACGAATTAACACAGAATTTGCGTCACAATGAAATACTGTGGGTTCCATGCCATCTCTTTCCCAATCTAGGTACGTTTCTACGGCAACGACAGGATTTTGTATTGGGGTTCTGTATCTGCTTTCCGATGAACTATTTCTTCTTTACTGTATCACTCGCATCCTCATATTGACGAATTAACACAGAAATTACCTCACAATGAAATTCTCTGTGTTCCAGACCTTCTCTTTCCCTATCTCGGAACGTTTGTACGGCAACGACAGGATTTTCTATTGAGGTCCTGTATCTCCTTTCCGATGAACTGTTTCTTCTGTCTTTTATCACTTGCACACTCACATTGACCAATTAACACAGAAACTGCGTCACAATGAAATACTCTGGGTTACATGAATTATCTTTCCCAATCTAAGACCGTTTCTACGGCAACGACAGGATTTTCTATTGGGGTCCTGTATCTCCTTTCCGATGCACAATTTCTTCTTTACTGTATCACTCGCACCCTCACGTTGACGAATTAACACAGAAATTACGTCACAATGAAAATCTCTGGGTTCCAGGTCTTCTCTTTCCCGATCTAGGAACGTATCTATGGCATTGACAGACTTTTCTTTTAGGGATGAGTATCTCCTCTCTGACTAACTATTTCTTCTTTACTGTATCACTCGCACCCTCACATTGACGAATTAACGCAGAAATTGCGTCACAATCAAATATTCTGGGTTCCATGCCTTCTCTTTCCCAATCTAGGAACGTTTCTACGGCAACGACAAGATTTTCTGTTGGGGTCCTGTATCTGCTTTCCAATGAACTATTTCAGCTTTACTGTATCACTCGCATCCTCACATTGACGAATTAACACAGAAATTGCATCACAATGTATTGCTCTGGATGCATGCCTTCTCTTTCCCAATCGAAGAACATTTCTACGGCTACGACAGGATTTTCTACTGGGGTCCTGTATCTGCTTTGCGATGAATTATTTCTTCTTTACTGTATCACTCGCATCCTCACATTGACGAATTAACACAGAAATTACGTCACAATGAAATTCACTGAGTTCCTAGCCTTCTCTTCCCCGATCTAGGAACGGTTATATGGCAAAGACAGGTTTTGCTTTTAGGGATGAGCATCTCCTCTCCGACTAACTATATCTTCTTCACTGTATCACTCGCACCCTCACATTGACGAATTAACACAGAAACTGCGTCACAATGAAATACTCTCGGTTCCATGCCTTCTCGTTCCCACTCTATGAACGTTTATACGGCAACGACAGGATGTTCTATTGGGGTCCTGTATCTGCTTTCCGATGAACTATTTCCTCTTTACTGTATCACATGCATCCTTAAATTGACGAATTAACACAGAAATTACGTCACAATGAAATTCTCTGGGTTCCAGGCCTTCTCTTTCACGATCTAGGAACGTTTCTGTGGCAATTACAGGATTTTCTTTTAGGGATGAGTATCTCCTCTCCGACTAACTATTTCTTCTTTACTGTATCACTCGCACCCACACATTGACGAATTAACACAGAAATTACGTCCAATGAAATACTCTGGGTTCCATGCCTTCTCTTTCCCCATCTAGGAACGTTTCTACGGCAACGTCAGGATTTTCTATTGGGGTCCTGTATCTGCTTTCCGATGAACTATTTCTTCTTTACTGTATCACTTGCATCCTCACATTGACGAATTAACACAGAAATTACGTCACAATGAAATTCTCTGGGTTCCAGGCCTTGTCTTTCCCTATCTAGGAACGTTTCTATGGCAATGACAGGATTTTATTTAGGGATGAGTATCTCCTCTCCGACTAACTACTTCTTCTTTACTGTATCACTCGCACCCTCACATTGACGAATTAACACAGAAATTGCGTCACAATGAGATACTCTGGGTTCCATGCCTTCTCTTTCCCAATCTAGGAACGTTTCTACGGCAACAACACGCTTTTCTATTGGGGTCCTGTATCTGCTTTTCGATGAACTATTTGTTCTTTACTGTATCACTCGCACCCTCACATTGACGAATTAACACAGAAATCGCGTCACAAAGAAATAATCTGGATCCATGCCTTCTCTTTCCCAATCTAAGAACGTTTCTACGGTACGACAGGATTTTCTTTTGGGGTCCTGAATCTGCTTTGCGATGAACTATTTCTTCTTTACTGTATCACTCCCATCCTCACATTGACGAATTAACACAGAAATTATATCACAATGAAATTCACTGGGTTCCTGGCCTTCTCTTTCCCGATCTAGGAACGTTTCCATGGCAATGACAGGATTTGCTTTTAGGGATGAGCATCTCCTCTCCGACTTACTATATCTTCTTCACTGTATCACTCGCACCCTCACATTGACGAATTAACACAGAATTTGCGTCACAATGAAATACTGTGGGTTCCATGCCATCTCTTTCCCAATCTAGGTACGTTTCTACGGCAACGACAGGATTTTGTATTGGGGTTCTGTATCTGCTTTCCGATGAACTATTTCTTCTTTACTGTATCACTCGCATCCTCATATTGACGAATTAACACAGAAATTACCTCACAATGAAATTCTCTGTGTTCCAGACCTTCTCTTTCCCTATCTCGGAACGTTTGTACGGCAACGACAGGATTTTCTATTGAGGTCCTGTATCTCCTTTCCGATGAACTGTTTCTTCTGTCTTTTATCACTTGCACACTCACATTGACCAATTAACACAGAAACTGCGTCACAATGAAATACTCTGGGTTACATGAATTATCTTTCCCAATCTAAGACCGTTTCTACGGCAACGACAGGATTTTCTATTGGGGTCCTGTATCTCCTTTCCGATGCACTATTTCTTCTTTACTGTATCACTCGCACCCTCACGTTGACGAATTAACACAGAAATTACGTCACAATGAAAATCTCTGGGTTCCAGGTCTTCTCTTTCCCGATCTAGGAACGTATCTATGGCATTGACAGACTTTTCTTTTAGGGATGAGTATCTCCTCTCTGACTAACTATTTCTTCTTTACTGTATCACTCGCACCCTCACATTGACGAATTAACGCAGAAATTGCGTCACAATCAAATATTCTGGGTTCCATGCCTTCTCTTTCCCAATCTAGGAACGTTTCTACGGCAACGACAAGATTTTCTGTTGGGGTCCTGTATCTGCTTTCCAATGAACTATTTCAGCTTTACTGTATCACTCGCATCCTCACATTGACGAATTAACACAGAAATTACGTCACAATGAAATTTTGTGTGTTCCAGGCCTTCTCTTTCCCGATCGAGGAACGTTTCTATGGCAATGACAGGAGTTTCTTTTAGGGATGAGTATCTCCTCTCCGATGCACTATTTCTTCTTTACTGTATCACTCGCACCATCACATGGACGAATTAACACAGAAATTGCGTCACTATGAGATACTCTGTGTTCCAAGCCTTCTCTTTCCCAATCTAGAAAGTGTTTCTATGGCAAGTACAGGATTTTCTTTTAGGGATAAGTATCTAATTTCCGATGCACTATTTCTTCTTTCCTTTATCACTCGCACCCTCACATTGACGAATTAACACAGAAACTGCGTCACAATGAAATACTCTCGGTTCCATGCCTTCTCGATCCCAATCTAGGAACGTTTCTACGGCAACGACAGGATATTCTACTGTGGTCTTGTATCTGCTTTCCGATGAACTATTTCTTATTTCTTTTATCACTCGCACCCTCACATTGACGAAGTAACACAGAAACTGCGTCACAATAAAATACTCTGGGTTCCATGCCTTATCTTTCCCAATCTAGGATCGTTTCTATGGCAACGAACGGATTTTCTATTGGGGTCCTGTATCTGCTTTCCGATGAACTATTACTTCTTTACTGTACCACTCGTATCCTCACATTGACGAATTAACACAGAAGTTACGTCACAATGAAATTCTCTGTCTTGCATGCCTTCTCTTTCCAGATCTATGAACGTTTCTATGGCAATGACAGAATTTTCATTTAGGGATGAGTATCTCCTTTCCGACTAACTATTTCATCTTTACTGTATCACTCGCACCCTCACATTGTCGAGTTAACACAGAAATTGCGTCACAATGAAATACTCGGGGTTCCATGCCTTCTCTTTCCCAATGTAGAGGTGTTTCTAAGGCAACGACAGGATTTTATATTTGGGTCCTGTATCTGCTTTCCGATCAACTATTTCTTCTTTACTGTATCACTCACATCCTCACATTGACGAAGTAACACAGAAATTACGTCACAATGAAATTCTCTGGGTTCCAGGCCTTCTCTTTCCCGATCTAGGAACGTTTCTATGGCAATGACAGGATTTTCTTTTAGGGATAATTATCTCCTCTGCGACTAAATATTTCTTCTTTACTGTATTACTCGCACCCGCACATTGACGAATTAACACAGAAATTGCGTCACAGTGAAATACTCTGGGTTCCATGCCTTCTTTTTCCCAATCTAGGAACGTTTCTATGGCAACGACAGGATTTTCTATTGGGGTTCCGTATCTCCTTTCCGATGCACTATTTTTTCTTTTTTGTATTACTCGCTCCTTCACATTGACGAATTTAATCAGAAATTGCGTCGCAAGGAAATACTCTGGGTTCCATGCTTTCTCTTTCATAATCTAGGAACGTTTCTATGGCAACGAGAGGATTTTCTTTTAGGGATTAGTATCTTCTCTCCCATTCTGTATTTCTTCTTTACTGCATTACTCGCACCCTCACATTGACGAATTAACACAGGAATTGCGTCACAGTGAAATAGTCTGGGTTCCATGCCTGCTCTTTCCAAATCTAGGAACGTTTCTATGGCAACGCCAGGATTTTCTATTGGGGTCCTGTATCTCCTTTCCGATGCACAATTTCTTCTTTACTGTATCACTCGCACCCTCACGTTGACGAATTAACACAGAAATTGCGTCACAATGAAATACTCTGGGTTCCATGCCTTCTCTTTCCCAATCTAGGAACGTTTCTACGGCAACGACAGAATTTTCTATTGGGGTCCTGTATCTCCTTTCCGATGCACAATTTCTTCTTTACTGTATCACTCGCACCCTCACGTTGACGAATTATCACAGAAATTGCGTCGCAATGAAATACTCTGGGTTCCATGCCTTCTCTTTCCAAATCTAGGAACGTTTCTATGGCAACAACAGGATTTTCTATTCGGATACTGTATCTCCTTTCCGATGCACAATTTCTTCTTTACTGTATCACTCGCACCCTCACGTTGACGAATTAACACAGAAATTGCGTCACAATGAAATACTCTGGGTTCCATGCCTTCTCTTTCCCAATGTAGGGGTGTTTCTATGGCAACCACAGGATTTTATATTTGGGTCCTGTATCTGCTTTCCGATCAACTATTTCTTCTTTACTGTATCACTCACATCCTCACATTGACGAAGTAACACAGAAATTACGTCACAATGAAATTCTCTGGGTTCCAGGCCTTCTCTTTCCCGATCGAGAAACGTTTCTATGGCAATGACAGGATTTTCTTTTAGGGATAATTATCTCCTCTGCGACTAAATATTTCTTCTTTACTGTATTACTCGCACCCGCACATTGACGAATTAACACAGAAATTGCGTCACAATTAGATACTCTGTGTTCCATTCCTTCTCTTTCCCAATCTAGGAACGTTTCTACGCCAACGACAGGATTTTTTATTGGGGTTCTGTATCTCCTTTCCGATGAACTATTTCTTCTTTACTGTATCACTCCCATCCTCACATTGACGAATTAACGCAGAAATTACGTCACAATGAAATTCTCTGGGTTCCATGCCTTCTCTTTAACATCTAGGAACGTATCTTCGGCAACGACAGGATTTTCTATTGGGGTCCTGTATCTCCTTTCCGATGCACTATTTCTTCTTTAGTGTATCACTCGCACCCCCAAATTGACGAATTAATACAGAAATTGCGTCGCAATGAAATACTCTGGGTTCCATGCCTTCTCTTTCACAATCTAGGAACGTTTCTACGGCAACGACAAAATTTTCTATTGGGGTCCTGTATCTCCACTCCGATGCACAATTTCTTCATTACTGTATCACTCGCACCCTCACATTGACGAATTAACACAGAAACGTCGTCACAATGAAATACTACGGGTTCCATGCCTTCTCTTTCCCAATCTAGGAACGTTTTTATGGCAACAACAAAATTTTATATTGGGGTCCTGTATCTCCTTTCCGATGCACAATTTCTTCATTACTGTATCACTCGCACCCTCACGTTGACGAATTAACACAGAAATTGCGTCACAATGAATTACTCTGGGTTCCATGCCTTCTCTTTCCCATTCCAGGATCGTTTCTACGGCAACGACAGGATTTTCTATTGGGGTCCAGTATCTGCTTTCCGATTATGTATTTCTTCTTTATTGTATCACTCGCGCCCTCACATTGACGAATTAACATAGAAATAGCGTCACAATGAATTACTCTGGGTTTCATGCCTTCTCTTTCCCAATCTAGGAACGTTCCTACGGCAACGACAGGAATTTCTATTAGGGCCATGTATCTGCTTTCCAATGAACTATTTCTTCTTTACTGTATCACTCGCACCCTCATATTGACGAATTAATACAGAAATTGCGTCGCAACGAATTACTCTGGGTTCCATGCCTTCTCTTTTCCAATCTAGGAACGTTTCTATGGCAACGACAGTATTTTCTTTAGGGATGAGTATCTTCTGTCCCATGCACTATTTCTTCTTTACTGTATCACTCGCACCCTCACATTGACGAATTAACACAGAAATTGCGTCACAGTGAAATACTCTGGGTTCCATGCCTTCTCTTTCCCAATCTAGGAACGTTTCTATGGCAACGACAGGATTTTCTATTGGGGTTCTGTATCTCCTTTCCGATGCACAATTTCTTCTTTACTGTATCACTCGCACCCTCACGTTGACGAATTAACACAGAAATTGCGTCACAATGAAATACTCTGGGTTCCATGCCTTCTCTTTCCCAATCTAGGAACATTTCTACGGCAACGACAGGATTTTCTATTCGGGTACTGTATCTCCTTTCTGATGCATAATTTCTTCTTTACTGTATCACTCGCACCCTCACGTTGACGAATTAACACAGAAAATGCGTCGCAATGAAATACTCTGGGTTATATGCCTTCTCTTTCCCAATCTAGGAACGTTTCTATGGCAACGACAGGATTATCTATTGGGGTCCTGTATCTCCTCTCCGATGCACAATTTCTTCTTTACAGTATCACTCGCACCCTCACGTTGACGAATTATCACAGAAATTGCGTCGCAATGAAATACTATGGGTTCCATGCCTTCTCTTTCCCAATCTAGGAACGTTTCTATGGCAACGACAGGATTTTCAATTGGGGTCCTGTATCTCCTTTCCGATGCACTATTTCTTCTTTACTGTATCACTCGCACCCTCACGTTGACGAATTAGCGCAGAAATTGCGTCACAATGAAATGCTCTGTGTTCCATGCCTTCTCTTTCCCAATCTAGGAACGTTTCTATGGCAACGACAGGATTTTCTATTCGGGTACTGTATCTCCTTTCCGATGCACAATTTCTACTTTACTGTATCATTCGCACCCTCACGTTGACGAATTAACACAGAAATTGCGTCACAATGAAATACTCTGTGTCCCATGCCTTCTCTTTCCCAATCTAGGAACGTTTCTACGGCAACGATAGGATTTTCTATTCGGGTACTGTATCTCCTTTCCGATGCACAATTTCCTCTCTACTGTATCACTCGCACCCTCACGTTGACGAATTATCACAGAAATTGCGTCGCAATGAAATACTCTGGGTTCCATGTCTCCTGTTTCCAAAACTAGGAACGTTTCTATGGCAACGACAGGATTTTCTATTGGGGTCCTGTATCTGCTTTCCGATGAACTATTTTTTCTTTACTGTATCATTCGCGCCCTCACATTGACGAATTAACACAGAAATTGCGTCACAATGAATTCCTCTGGGTTCCATGCCTTCTCTTTCCCATTCCAGGAACGTTTCTGCGGCAACGACAGGATTTTCTCTTGGGGTCCTGTATCTGTTTTCCGATGAACTATTTCTTCTTTACTGTATCATTTGCGCCCTCACATTGACGAATTAACACAGAAAATGCGTCACAATGAATTACTCTGTGTTTCATGCCTTCTCTTTCGCAATCTAGGAACGCTCCTACGGCAACGACAGAATTTTCTATTGGGTCCCTGTATCTGCTTTCCGATGAACTATTTCTTCTTTACTGTAACACTCGCACCCTCACATTGACGAATTAATACATTAATTGCGTCGCAACGAATTACTCTGGGTTCCATGCCTTCTCTTTAAAAATCTAGGAACGTTTCTATGGCAACGACAGTATTTTCTTTTAGGGATGAGTATCTTCTCTCCCATGCACTATTTCTTCTTTACTGTATCACTCGCACCCTCACATTGACGAATTAACACAGAAATTGCGTCACAGTGAAATACTCTGGGTTCCATGCCTTCTCTTTCCCAATCTAGGAACGTTTCTATGGCAACAACAAAATTTTATATTGGGGTCCTGTATCTCCCTTCCGAGGCACAATTTCTTCATTACTGTATCACTCGCACCCTCACGTTGACGAATTAACACAGAAATTGCGTCACAATGAATTACTCTGGGTTCCATGCCTTCTCCTTCCCATTCCAGGAACGTTTCTACGGCAACGACAGGATTTTCTATTGGGGTCCTGTATCTGCTTTCCGATGATCTATTTCTTCTTTATTGTATCACTCGCGCCCTCACATTGACGAATTAACACTGACATTGCGTCACGCTGAAATACTCTGGGTTCCATGTCTTCTCTTTGCCAATCTAGGAACGTTTCTATGGCAACGACAGTATTTTCTTTTAGGGATGAGTATCTTCTGTCCCATGCACTATTTCTTCTTTACTGTATCACTCGCACCCTCACATTGACGAATTAACACTAACATTGCGTCACACTGAAATACTGAGGTTCCATGTCTTCTCTTTCCCAATCTAGGAACGTTTCCATGGCAACGACAGGATTTTCGATTGGGGTTCTGTATCTACTTTCCGATGCACTACTTTTTCTTTCTTGTATTACTCGCTCCCTCACATTGATGAATTAATACAGAAATTGCGTCGCAAGGAAATACTCTGGGTTCCATGCTTTCTCTTTCATAATCTAGGAACGTTTCTATGGCAACGAGAGGATTTTCTTTTAGGGATTAGTATCTACTCTCCCATTCTGTATTTCTTCTTTACTGTATCACTCGCACCCTCACATTGACGAATTAACACAGTAATTGCGTCACAGTGAAATAGTCTGGGTTCCATGCCTGCTCTTTCCAAATCTAGGAACGTTTCTATGGCAACGACAGGATTTTCTATTGGGGTCCTGTATCTCCTTTCCAATGCACAATTTCTTCTTTACTGTATCACTCGCACCCTCACGTTGACGAATTAACACAGAAATTGCTTCACAATGAAATACTCTGGGTTCCATGCCTTCTCTTTCCCAATCTAGGAACGTTTCTACGGCAACGACAAAATTTTCTATTGGGGTCCTGTATCTTCTTTCCGATGCACAATTTCTTCTTTACTGTATCAGTCGCACCCTCACGTTGACGAATTATCACAGAAATTGCGTCGCAATGAAATACTCTGGGTTCCATGCCTTCTCTTTCCAAATCTAGGAACGTTTCTATGGGAACGACAGGGTTTTCTATTCGGGTACTGTATCTCTTTTCCGATGCACAATTTCTTCTTTACTGTATCACTCGCACTCTCACGTTGACGAATTCACACAGAAATTGCGTCACAATGAAATACTCTGTGTTCCATGCCTTCTCTTTCCCAATCTAGGAACATTTCTACGGCAACGATAGGATTTTCTATTCGGGTACTGTATCTCCTTTCTGATGCACAATTTCTTCTTTACTCTATCACTCGCACCCTCACGTTGGCGAATTAACACAGAAATTGCGTCGCAATGAAATACTCTGGGTTATATGCCTTCTCTTTCCCAATCTAGGAACGTTTCTATGGCAACGATAGGATTTTCTATTGGGGTCCTGTATCTCCTTTCCGATGCACAATTTCTTCTTTACTGTCTCACTCGCACCCTCACGTTGACGAATTAACACAGAAATTGCGTCAGAATGAATTACTCTGGGTTCCATGCCTTCTTTTTCCCAATCTAGGAACGTTTCTATGGCAACGACAGGATTTTCTATTGGGGTCCTGTACCTCCTTTCCGATGCACAATTTCTTCTTTACTGTATCACTCGCACCCTCACGTTGACGAATTATCACAGAAATTGCGTCGCAATGAAATACTCTGGGTTCCATGCCTTCTCTTTCCCAATCTAGGAACGTTTCTATGGCAACGACAGGATTTTCTATTGGGGTCCTGTATCTCCTTTCCGACGCACAATTTCTTCATTACTGTATCACTCGCACCCTCACGTTGACGAATTATCACAGAAAATGCGTCACAGTGAAATAGTCTGGGTTCCATGCCTTCTCTTTCTAAATCTAGGAACGTTTCTATGGCAATGACAGGATTTCCTTTTAGGGATTAGTATCTTCTCTCCCATTCAGTATTTCTTCATTACTCTATCACTCGCACCCTCACATTGACGAATTAAAACAGAAATTGCGTCACAGTAAAATACTCTGGTTTCCATGCCCTCTCTTTCCCAATCTAGGAACGTTTCTATGCAACGACAGGATTTTCTATTCGGGTACTGTATCTCCTTTCCGATATTCAATTTCTTCTTTACTGTATCGCTCGCGCCCTCACGTTGACGAATTAACACAGATATTGCGTCACAATGAAATACTCTGGGTTCCATGCCTTCTCTTTCCCAATCTAGGAACGTTTCTATGGCAACGACAAAATTTTTTATTGGGGTCCTGTATCTCCTTTCCGATGCACAATTTCTTCCTTACTGTATCACTGGCACCCTCACGTTGACGAATTAACACAGAAATTGCGTCACAATGAAATACTCTGTGTTCCATGCATTCTCTTTCCCAATCTACGAACATTTCTATGGCACCGACAGGATTATCTATTCGGGTACTGTATCTCCTTTCTGATGCACAATTTCTTCTTTACTGTCTCAGTCGCACCCTCACGTTAACGAATTATCACAGAAATTGCGTCGCAATGAAATTCTCTGGGTTCCGTGCCTTCTCTTTCCCAATCTAGGAACGTTTCTATGGCAACGACAGGATTTTCTATTGGGGTCCTGTATCTCCTTTCCGATGCACTATTTCTTCTTTACTGTATCACTCGCACCCTCACGTTGACGAATTCACACAGAAATTGCGTCACAATGAAATATTCTGTGTTCCATGCCTTCTCTTTCCCAATCTAGGAACATTTCTACGGCAACGATAGGATTTTCTATTCGGGTACTGTATCTCCTTTCTGATGCACAATTTCTTCTTTACTCTATCACTCGCACCCTCACGTTGGCGAATTAACACAGAAATTGCGTCGCAATGAAATACTCTGGGTTATATGCCTTCTCTTTCCCAATCTAGGAACGTTTCTATGGCAACGACAGGATTTTCTATTGGGGTCCTGTATCTCCTTTCCGATGCACAATTTCTTCTTTACTGTCTCACTCGCATCCTCACGTTAACGAATTATCACAGAAATTGCGTCGCAATGAAATACTCTGGGTTCCATGCCTTCTCTTTCCCAATCTAGGAACGTTTCTATGGCAACGACAGGATTTTCTATTGGGGTCCTGTATCTCCTTTCCGATGCACAATTTCTTCTTTACTGTATCACTCGCACCCTCACGTTGACGAATTAACACAGAAATTGCGTCAGAATGAATTACTCTGGGTTCCATGCCTTCTTTTTCCCAATCTAGGAACGTTTCTATGGCAACGACAGGATTTTCCATTGGGGTCCTGTACCTCCTTTCCGATGCACAATTTCTTCTTTACTGTATCACTCGCACCCTAACGTTGACGAATTATCACAGAAATTGCGTCGCAATGAAATACTCTGGGTTCCATGCCTTCTCTCTCCCAATCTAGGAACGTTTCTATGGCAACGACAGGATTTTCTATTGGGGTCCTGTATCTCCTTTCCGACGCACAATTTCTTCATTACTGTATCACTCGCACCCTCACGTTGACGAATTATCACAGAAAATGCGTCACAGTGAAATAGTCTGGGTTCCATGCCTTCTCTTTCTAAATCTAGGAACGTTTCTATGGCAATGACAGGATTTTCTTTTAGGGATTAGTATCTTCTCTCCCATTCAGTATTTCTTCATTACTCTATCACTCGCACCCTCACATTGACGAATCAAAACAGAAATTGCGTCACAGTAAAATACTCTGGGTTCCATGCCTTCTCTTTCCCAATCTAGGAACGTTTCTATGCAACGACAGGATTTTCTATTCGGGTACTGTATCTCCTTTCCGATATACAATTTCTTCTTTACTGTATCGCTCGCGCCCTCACGTTGACGAATTAACACAGATATTGCGTCACAATGAAATACTCTGGGTTCCATGCCTTCTCTTTCCCAATCTAGGAACGTTTCTATGGCAACGACAAAATTTTTTATTGGGGCCCTGTATCTCCTTTCCGATGCACAATTTCTTCTTTACTGTATCACTAGCACCCTCACGTTGACGAATTAACACAGAAATTGCGTCACAATGAAATACTCTGTGTTCCATGCCTTCTCTTTCACAATCTAGGATCATTTCTATGGCACCGACAGGATTATCTATTCGGGTACTGTATCTCCTTTCTGATGCACAATTTCTTCTTTACTGTATCACTCGCACCGTCACGTTGACGAATTAACACAGAAATTGCGTCGGAATGAAATACTTTGGGTTCCATCTTTCTCAATCTAGGAACGTTTCTATGGCAGCGACAGGATTTTCTATTGGGGTCCTGTATCTCCTCTCCGATGCACAATTTCTTCTTCACTGTATCACTCGCACCCTCACGTTGACGAATTATCACAGAATTAGCGTCGCAATGAAATACTCCCGGTTCCATGCCTTCTCTCTCCCAATCTAGGAACGTTTCTATGGCTACGACAGGATTTTCTATTGGGGTCCTGTATCTCCTTTCCGATGCACTATTTCTTCTTTACTGTATCACTCGCACCCTCACGTTGACGAATTAGCACAGAAATTGCGTCACAATGAAATGCTCTGTGTTCCATGCCTTCTCTTTCCCAATCTAGGAACGTTTCTACGGCAACGACAGGACTTTCTATTCGGGTACTGTATCTCCTTTCCGAGGCACAATTTCTTCTTTACTGTATCACTCGCACCCTCACGTTGACGAATTAACACAGAAATTGCGTCACAATGAAATACTCTGTTTTCCATGCCTTCTCTTTCCCAATCTAGGAACGTTTCTACGGCAACGACAGGATTTTCTATTCGGGTACTGTATCTCCTTTCTGATGCACAATTTCTTCTTTACTGTATCACTCGCACCGTCACGTTGACGAATTAACACAGAAATTGCGTCGGAATGAAATACTTTGGGTTCCATGCCTTCTCATTCCCAATCTAGGAACGTTTCTATGGCAGCGACAGGATTTTCCATTGGGGTCCTGTATTTCCTCTCCGATGCACAATTTCTTCTTCACTGTATCACTCGCACCCTCACGTTGACGAATTATCACAGAAATAGCGTCGCAATGAAATACTCTCGGTTCCATGCCTTCTCTCTCCCAATCTAAGAACGTTTCTATGGCTACGACAGGATTTTCTATTGGGGTCCTGTATCTCCATTCCGATGCACTATTTCTTCTCTACTGTATCACTCGCACCCTCACGTTGACGAATTAACACAGAAATTGCGTCACAATGAAATGCTCTGTGTTCCATGCCTTCTCTTTCCCAATCTAGGAACGTTTCTACGGCAACAACAGGACTTTCTATTCGGGTACTGTATCTCCTTTCCGATGTACTATTTCTTCTTTACTGTATCACTCGCACCCTCACGTTGACGAATTAACACAGAAATTGCGTCACAATGAAATTCTCTGTGTTCCATGCCTTCTCTTTCCCAATCTAGGAACGTTTCTACGGCAACGACAGGATTTTCTATTCGGGTACTGTATCTCCTTTCAGATGCACAATTTCTTCTTTACTGTATCACTAGCAAGCTCACGTTGACGAATTATCACAGAAATTGCGTCGCAATGAAATACTCTGGGTTCCAAGCCTCCTCTTTCCAAATTTAGGAACGTTTCTATGGCAACGACTGGATTTTCTATTGGGGCCCTGTATCTCCTTTCCGATGCACAATTTCTTCTTTACTGTCTCAGTCGCACCCTCACGTTAACGAATTATCACAGAAATTGCGTCGCAATGAAATACTCTGGGTTTCATGCCTTCTCTTTCCCAATCTAGGAACGTTTCTACGGCAACGACAGGATTTTCTATTCGGGTACTATATCTCCTTTCCGATGCACAATTTCTTCTTTACTGTATCACTAGCAAGCTCACGTTGACGAATTATCACAGAAATTGCGTCGCAATGAAATACTCTGGGTTCCATGCCTCCTCTGTCCAAATTTAGGAACGTTTCTATGGCAACGACAGGATTTTCTATTGGGGTCCTGTATCTCCTTTCCGATGCACAATTTCTTCTTTACTGTCTCAGTCGCACCCTCACGTTAACGAATTATCACAGAAATTGCGTCGCAATGAAATTCTCTGGGTTCCGTGCCTTCTCTTTCCCAATCTAGGAACGTTTCTATGGCAACGACAGGATTTTCTATTGGGGTCCTGTATCTCCTTTCCGATGCACTATTTCTTCTTTACTGTATCACTCGCACCCTCACGTTGACGAATTCACACAGAAATTGCGTCACAATGAAATACTCTGTGTTCCATGCCTTCTCTTTCCCAATCTAGGAACATTTCTACGGCAACGATAGGATTTTCTATTCGGGTACTGTATCTCCTTTCTGATGCACAATTTCTTCTTTACTCTATCACTCGCACCCTCACGTTGGCGAATTAACACAGAAATTGCGTCGCAATGAAATACTCTGGGTTATATGCCTTCTCTTTCCCAATCTAGGAACGTTTCTATGGCAACGACAGGATTTTCTATTGGGGTCCTGTATCTCCTTTCCGATGCACAATTTCTTCTTTACTGTCTCACTCGCATCCTCACGTTAACGAATTATCACAGAAATTGCGTCGCAATGAAATACTCTGGGTTCCATGCCTTCTCTTTCCCAATCTAGGAACGTTTCTATGGCAACGACAGGATTTTCTATTGGGGTCCTGTATCTCCTTTCCGATGCACAATTTCTTCTTTACTGTATCACTCGCACCCTCACGTTGACGAATTAACACAGAAATTGCGTCAGAATGAATTACTCTGGGTTCCATGCCTTCTTTTTCCCAATCTAGGAACGTTTCTATGGCAACGACAGGATTTTCCATTGGGGTCCTGTACCTCCTTTCCGATGCACAATTTCTTCTTTACTGTATCACTCGCACCCTAACGTTGACGAATTATCACAGAAATTGCGTCGCAATGAAATACTCTGGGTTCCATGCCTTCTCTCTCCCAATCTAGGAACGTTTCTATGGCAACGACAGGATTTTCTATTGGGGTCCTGTATCTCCTTTCCGACGCACAATTTCTTCATTACTGTATCACTCGCACCCTCACGTTGACGAATTATCACAGAAAATGCGTCACAGTGAAATAGTCTGGGTTCCATGCCTTCTCTTTCTAAATCTAGGAACGTTTCTATGGCAATGACAGGATTTTCTTTTAGGGATTAGTATCTTCTCTCCCATTCAGTATTTCTTCATTACTCTATCACTCGCACCCTCACATTGACGAATCAAAACAGAAATTGCGTCACAGTAAAATACTCTGGGTTCCATGCCTTCTCTTTCCCAATCTAGGAACGTTTCTATGCAACGACAGGATTTTCTATTCGGGTACTGTATCTCCTTTCCGATATACAATTTCTTCTTTACTGTATCGCTCGCGCCCTCACGTTGACGAATTAACACAGATATTGCGTCACAATGAAATACTCTGGGTTCCATGCCTTCTCTTTCCCAATCTAGGAACGTTTCTATGGCAACGACAAAATTTTTTATTGGGGCCCTGTATCTCCTTTCCGATGCACAATTTCTTCTTTACTGTATCACTAGCACCCTCACGTTGACGAATTAACACAGAAATTGCGTCACAATGAAATACTCTGTGTTCCATGCCTTCTCTTTCACAATCTAGGAACATTTCTATGGCACCGACAGGATTATCTATTCGGGTACTGTATCTCCTTTCTGATGCACAATTTCTTCTTTACTGTATCACTCGCACCGTCACGTTGACGAATTAACACAGAAATTGCGTCGGAATGAAATACTTTGGGTTCCATCTTTCTCAATCTAGGAACGTTTCTATGGCAGCGACAGGATTTTCTATTGGGGTCCTGTATCTCCTCTCCGATGCACAATTTCTTCTTCACTGTATCACTCGCACCCTCACGTTGACGAATTATCACAGAAATAGCGTCGCAATGAAATACTCCCGGTTCCATGCCTTCTCTCTCCCAATCTAGGAACGTTTCTATGGCTACGACAGGATTTTCTATTGGGGTCCTGTATCTCCTTTCCGATGCACTATTTCTTCTTTACTGTATCACTCGCACCCTCACGTTGACGAATTAGCACAGAAATTGCGTCACAATGAAATGCTCTGTGTTCCATGCCTTCTCTTTCCCAATCTAGGAACGTTTCTACGGCAACGACAGGACTTTCTATTCGGGTACTGTATCTCCTTTCCGAGGCACAATTTCTTCTTTACTGTATCACTCGCACCCTCACGTTGACGAATTAACACAGAAATTGCGTCACAATGAAATACTCTGTTTTCCATGCCCTCTCTTTCCCAATCTAGGAACGTTTCTACGGCAACGACAGGATTTTCTATTTGGGTACTGTATCTCCTTTCCGATGCACAATTTCTTCTTTACTGTATCACTAGCAAGCTCACGTTGACGAATTATCACAGAAATTGCGTCGCAATGAAATACTCTGGGTTCCATGCCACCTCTTTCCAAATTTAGGAACGTTTCTATGACAACGACAGGATTTTCTATTGGGGTCCTGTATCTCCTTTCCGATGCACAATTTCTTCTTTACTGTCTCAGTCGCATCCTCACGTTAACGAATTATCACAGAAATTGCGTCGCAATGAAATACTCTGGGTTCCATGCCTTCTCTTTAAAAATCTAGGAACGTTTCTATGGCAACGATAGTATTTTCTTTTAGGGATGAGTATCTTCTCTCCCATGCACTATTTCTTCTTTACTGTATCACTCGCACCCTCACATTGACGAATTAACACAGAAATTGCGTCACAGTGAAATACTCTGTGTTCCATGCCTTTTCTTTCCCAATCTAGGAATGTTTCTATGGCAACAACAATATTTTATATTGGGGTCCTGTATCTCCCTTCCGATGCACAATTTCTTCATTACTGTATCACTCGCACCCTCACGTTGACGAATTAACACAGAAATTGCGTCACAATGAATTACTCTGGGTTCCATGCCTTCTCCTTCCCATTCCAGGAACGTTTCTATGGCAACGACAGGATTTTCTATTGGGGTCCTATATCTGCTTTCCGATGATCTATTTCTTCTTTATTGTATCACTCGCGCCCTCACATTGACGAATTAACATAGAAATTGCGTCACAATGAATTACTCTGTGTTTCATGCCTTCTCATTCCCAATCTAGGAACGTTCCTACGGCAACGACAGGAATTTCTATTAGGGCCCCGTATCTGCTTTCCGATGAACTATTTCTTCTTTACTGTATCACTCGCACCCACACATTGACGAATTAATACAGAAATTGCGTCGCAACGTATTACTCTGGGTTCCATGCCTTCTCGTTCCCAATCTAGGAACGTTTCTATGGCAACGACAGTATTTTCTTTTAGGGATGAGTATCTTCTGTCACATGCACTATTTCTTCTTTACTGTATCACTCGCACCCTCACATTGACGAATTAACACTGACATTGCGTCACACTGAAATACTCTGGGTTCCATGCCTTCTCTTTCCCAATCTAGGAACGTTTCTATGGCAACGACAGGATTTTCTATTGGGGTTCTGTATCTCCTTTCCGATGCACTACTTTTTCTTTCTTGTATTACTCGCTCCCTCACATTGACGAATTTATACAGAAATTGCGTCGCAAGCAAATACTCTGGGTTCTATGCTTTCTCTTTCATAATCTAGGAACGTTTCTATGGCAACGAGAGGATTTTCTTTTAGGGATTAGTATCTTCTCTCCCATTCTGTATTTCTTCTTTACTGTAACACTCGCACCCTCACATTGACGAATTAACACAGGAATTGCGTCACAGTGAAATAGTCTGGGTTCCATGCCTGCTCTTTCCAAATCTAGGAACGTTTCTATGGCAACGACAGGATTTTCTATTGGGGTACTGTATCTCCTTTCCAATGCACAATTTCTTCTTTACTGTATCACTCGCACCCTCACGTTGACGAATTAACACAGAAATTGCGTAGCCATGAAATACTCTGGGTTCCATGCCTTCTCTTTCCCAATCTAGGAACGTTTCTATGGCAACGACAGGATTTTCTAATGGGGTCCTGTATCTCCTCTCCGATGCACAATTTCTTCTTCACTGTATCACTCGCACCCTCACGTTGACGAATTATCACAGAAATAGCGTCGCAATGAAATACTCTCGGTTCCATGCCTTCTCTCTCCCAATCTAGGAACGTTTCTATGGCTACGACAGGATTTTCTATTGGGGTCCTGTATCTCCTTTCCGATGCACTATTTCTTCTTTACTGTATCACTCGCACCCTCACGTTGACGAATTAACACAGAAATTGCGTCACAATGAAATGCTCTGCGTTCCATGCCTTCTCTTTCTCAATCTAGGAACGTTTCTACGGCAACAACAGGACTTTCTATTCGGGTACTGTATCTCCTTTCCGATGCACAATTTCTTCTTTACTGTCTCACTCGCATCCTCACGTTAACGAATTATCACAGAAATTGCGTCGCAATGAAATACTCTGGGTTCCATGCCTTCTCTTTCCCAATCTAGGAACGTTTCTATGGCAATGGCAGGATTTTCTATTGGGGTCCTGTATCTCCTTTCCGATGCACAATTTCTTCTTTACTGTATCACTCGCACCCTCACGTTGACGAATTTACACAGAAATTGCGTCAGAATGAAATACTCTGGGTTGCATGCCTTCTTTTTCCAAATCTAGGAACGTTTCTATGGCAACGACAGGATTTTCTATTGGGGTCCTGTACCTCCTTTCCGATGCACAATTTCTTCTTTACTGTATCTCCCGCACCCTCACGTTGTCGAATTGTCACAGAAATTGCGTCGCAATGAAATACTCTGGGTTCCATGCCTTCTCTTTCCCAATCTAGGAACGTTTCTATGGCAACGACAGGATTTTCTATTGAAGTCCTGTATCTCCTTACCGACGCACAATTTCTTCATTACTGTATCACTCGCACCCTCACGTTGACGAATTATCACAGAAAATGCGTCACAGTGAAATAGTCTGGGTTCCATGCCTTCTCTTTCTAAATCTAGGAACGTTTCTATGGCAATGACATGATTGCCTTTTAGGGATTAGTATCTTCTCTCCCATTCAGTATTTCTTCATTACTCTATCACTCGCACCCTCACATTGACGAATTAAAACAGAAATTACGTCACAGTAAAATACTCTGGGTTCCATGCCTTCTCTTTCCCAATCTAGGAACGTTTCTATGCAACGACAGGATTTTCTATTCAGGTACTGTATCTCCTTTCCGATATACAATTTCTTCTTTACTGTATCTCCCGCACCCTCACGTTGACGAATTATCACAGAAATTGCGTCGCAATGAAATACTCTGGGGTCCATGCCTTCTCTTTCCCAATCTAGGAAAGTTTCTATGGCAACGAAAGGATTTTCTAATGGGGTCCTGTATCTCCTCTCCGATGCACAATTTCTTCTTCACTGTATCACTCGCACCCTCACGTTGACGAATTATCACAGAAATAGCGTCGCAATGAAATACTCTCGGTTCCATGCCTTCTCTCTCCCAATCTAGGAACGTTTCTATGGCTACGACAGGATTTTCTATTGGGGTCCTGTATCTCCTTTCCGATGCACTATTTCTTCTTTACTGTATCACTCGCACCCTCACGTTGACGAATTAACACAGAAATTGCGTCACAATGAAATGCTCGGTGTTCCACGCCTTCTCTTTCCCAATCTAGGAACGTTTCTACGGCAACAACAGGACTTTCTATTCGGGTACTGTATCTCCTTTCCGATGCACAATTTCTTCTTTACTGTCTCACTCGCATCCTCACGTTAACGAATTATCACAGAAATTGCGTCGCAATGAAATACTCTGGGTTCCATGCCTTCTCTTTCCCAATCTAGGAACGTTTCTATGGCAATGGCAGGATTTTCTATTGGGGTCCTGTAACTCCTTTCCGATGCACAATTTCTTCTTTACTGTATCACTCGCACCCTCACGTTGACGAATTAACACAGAAATTGCGTCACAATGAAATGCTCTGTGTTCCATGCCTTCTCTTTCCCAATCTAGGAACGTTTCTACGGCAACAACAGGACTTTCTATTCGGGTACTGTATCTCCTTTCCGATGCACAATTTCTTCTTTACTGTATCACTCGCACCCTCACGTTGACGAATTAACACAGAAATTGCGTCACAATGAAATACTCTGTGTTCCATGCCTTCTCTTTCCCAATCTCGGAACGTTTCTACGGCAACAACAGGACTTTCTATTCGGGTACTGTATCTCCTTTCCGATGCACTATTTCTTCTTTACTGTATCACTCGCATCCTCACATTGACGAATTAACACAGAAATTGCGTCACAATCAAATATTCTGGGTTCCATGCCTTCTCTTTCCCAATCTAGGAACGTTTCTACGGCAACGACAAGATTTTCTTTTGGGGTCCTGTATCTGCTTTCCGATGAACTATTTCAGCTTTACTGTATCACTCGCATCCTCACATTGACGAATTAACACAGAAATTACGTCACAATGAAATTCTGAGTGTTCCAGGCCTTCTCTTTCCCGATCGAGGAACGTTTCTATGGCAATGAAAGGATTATCTTTTAGGGATGAGTATCTCCTCTCCGATGCACTATTTCTTCTTTACTGTATCACTCGCACCATCACATGGACGAAATAACACAGAAATTGCGTCACAATGAGATACTCTGTGTTCCTAGCCTGCTCTTTCCCAATCTAGAAAGTGTTTCTATGGCAAGTACAGGATTTTCTTTTAGGGATTAGTATCTTCTCCCCCATTCTGTATTTCTTCTTTACTGTATCACTCGGACCCTCACATTGACAAATTACCACAGGAACTGCGTCACAGTGAAATAGTCTGGGTTCCATGCCTGCTCTTTCCCAATCTAGGAACGTCTCTATGGCAACGACAGGATTTTCTATTGGGGTCCTGTATCTCCTTTCCGATGCACAATTTCTTCTTCACTGTATCACTCGCACCCTCACGTTGACGAATTAACACAGAAATTGCGTCGCAATGAAATACTCTGGGTTCCATGCCTTCTCTTTCACAATCTAGGATTATTTCTACGGCAACAACACGACTTTGTATTGGGGTCCTGTAACTGCTATCCGATGAACTATTTCTTCGTTACTGTATCACTCGCACCCTAACATTGACGAATTAACACAGAAATTGCATCACAATGTATTGCTCTGGATGCATGCCTTCTCTTTCCCAATCGAAGAACATTTCTACGGCTACGACAGGATTTTCTACTGGGGTCCTGTATCTGCTTTGCGATGAATTATTTCTTCTTTACTGTATCACTCGCATCCTCACATTGACGAATTAACACAGAAATTACGTCACAATGAAATTCACTGAGTTCCTAGCCTTCTCTTCCCCGATCTAGGAACGGTTATATGGCAAAGACAGGTTTTGCTTTTAGGGATGAGCATCTCCTCTCCGACTAACTATATCTTCTTCACTGTATCACTCGCACCCTCACATTGACGAATTAACACAGAAACTGCGTCACAATGAAATACTCTCGGTTCCATGCCTTCTCGTTCCCACTCTATGAACGTTTATACGGCAACGACAGGATTTTCTATTGGGGTCCTGTATCTGCTTTCCGATGAACTATTTCCTCTTTACTGTATCACATGCATCCTTAAATTGACGAATTAACACAGAAATTACGTCACAATGAAATTGTCTGGGTTCCAGGCCTTCTCTTTCACGATCTAGGATCGTTTCTGTGGCAATTACAGGATTTTCTTTTAGGGATGAGTATCTCCTCTCCGACTAACTATTTCTTCTTTACTGTATCACTCGCACCCACACATTGACGAATTAACACAGAAATTGCGTCCAATGAAATACTCTGGGTTCCATGCCTTCTCTTTCCCCATCTAGGAACGTTTCTACGGCAACGTCAGGATTTTCTATTGGGGTCCTGTATCTGCTTTCCGATGAACTATTTCTTCTTTACTGTATCACTTGCATCCTCACATTGACGAATTAACACAGAAATTACGTCACAATGAAATTCTCTGGGTTCCAGGCCTTGTCTTTCCCTATCTAGGAACGTTTCTATGGCAATGACAGGATATTATTTAGGGATGAGTATCTCCTCTCCGACTAACTACTTCTTCTTTACTGTATCACTCGCACCCTCACATTGACGAATTAACACAGAAATTGCGTCACAATGAGATACTCTGGGTTCCATGCCTTCTCTTTCCCAATCTAGGAACGTTTCCACGGCAACAACACGCTTTTCTATTGGGGTCCTGTATCTGCTTTTCGATGAACTATTTGTTCTTTACTGTATCACTCGCACCCTCACATTGACGAATTAACACAGAAATCGCGTCACAAAGAAATAATCTGGATCCATGCCTTCTCTTTCCCAATCTAAGAACGTTTCTACGGTACGACAGGATTTTCTTTTGGGGTCCTGAATCTGCTTTGCGATGAACTATTTCTTCTTTACTGTATCACTCCCATCCTCACATTGACGAATTAACACAGAAATTATATCACAATGAAATTCACTGGGTTCCTGGCCTTCTCTTTCCCGATCTAGGAACGTTTCCATGGCAATGACAGGATTTGCTTTTAGGGATGAGCATCTCCTCTCCGACTTACTATATCTTCTTCACTGTATCACTCGCACCCTCACATTGACGAATTAACACAGAATTTGCGTCACAATGAAATACTGTGGGTTCCATGCCATCTCTTTCCCAATCTAGGTACGTTTCTACGGCAACGACAGGATTTTGTATTGGGGTTCTGTATCTGCTTTCCGATGAACTATTTCTTCTTTACTGTATCACTCGCATCCTCATATTGACGAATTAACACAGAAATTACCTCACAATGAAATTCTCTGGGTTCCAGACCTTCTCTTTCCCTATCTCGGAACGTTTGTACGGCAACGACAGGATTTTCTATTGAGGTCCTGTATCTCCTTTCCGATGAACTGTTTCTTCTGTCTTTTATCACTTGCACACTCACGTTGACCAATTAACACAGAAACTGCGTCACAATGAAATACTCTGGGTTACATGAATTATCTTTCCCAATCTAAGACCGTTTCTACGGCAACGACAGGATTTTCTATTGGGGTCCTGTATCTCCTTTCCGATGCACAATTTCTTCTTTACTGTATCACTCGCACCCTCACGTTGACGAATTAACACAGAAATTACGTCACAATGAAAATCTCTGGGTTCCAGGTCTTCTCTTTCCCGATCTAGGAACGTTTCTATGGCATTGACAGACTTTTCTTTTAGGGATGAGTATCTCCTCTCTGACTAACTATTTCTTCTTTACTGTATCACTCGCACCCTCACATTGACGAATTAACGCAGAAATTGCGTCACTATCAAATATTCTGGGTTCCATGCCTTCTCTTTCCCAATCTAGGAACGTTTCTACGGCAACGACAAGATTTTCTGTTGGGGTCCTGTATCTGCTTTCCAATGAACTATTTCAGCTTTACTGTATCACTCGCATCCTCACATT
Organism: Schistocerca piceifrons; assembly: GCF_021461385.2. NCBI lineage: Eukaryota > Metazoa > Arthropoda > Insecta > Orthoptera > Acrididae > Schistocerca > Schistocerca piceifrons. The sequence goes on from NW_025729061.1 coordinate 143,289, forward strand.
GACGAATTAACACAGAAATTACGTCACAATGAAATTCTGTGTGTTCCAGGCCTTCTCTTTCCCGGTCGAGGAACGTTTCTATGGCAATGACAGGAGTTTCTTTTAGGGATGAGTATCTCCTCTCCGATGCACTATTTCTTCTTTACTGTATCACTCGCACCATCACATGGACGAATTAACACAGAAATTGCGTCACAATGAGATACTCTGTGTTCCAAGCTTTCTCTTTCCCAATCTAGAAAGTGTTTCTATGGCAAGTACAGGATTTTCTTTTAGGGATAAGTATCTAATTTCCGATGCACTATTTCTTCTTTCCTTTATCACTCGCACCCTCACATTGACGAATTAATACAGAAACTGCGTCACAATGAAATACTCTCGGTTCCATGCCTTCTCGATCCCAATCTAGGAACGTTTCTACGGCAACGACAGGATATTCTACTGTGGTCTTGTATCTGCTTTCCGATGAACTATTTCTTATTTCTTTTATCACTCGCACCCTCACATTGACGAAGTAACACAGAAACTGCGTCACAATAAAATACTCTGGGTTCCATGCCTTATCATTCCCAATCTAGGATCGTTTCTATGGCAACGAACGGATTTTCTATTGGGGTCCTGTATCTGCTTTCCGATGAACTATTACTTCTTTACTGTACCACTCGTATCCTCACATTGACGAATTAACACAGAAATTACGTCACAATGAAATTCTCTGTCCTGCATGCCTTCTCTTTCCAGATCTATGAACGTTTCTATGGCAATGACAGAATTTTCATTTAGGGATGAGTATCTCCTTTCCGACTAACTATTTCATCTTTACTGTATCACTCGCACCCTCACATTGTCGAGTTAACTCAGAAATTGCGTCACAATGAAATACTCGGGGTTCCATGCCTTCTCTTTCCCAATGTAGAGGTGTTTCTACGGCAACGACAGGATTTTATATTTGGGTCCTGTATCTGCTTTCCGATCAACTATTTCTTCTTTACTGTATCACTCACATCCTCACATTGACGAAGTAACACAGAAATTACGCCACAATGAAATTCTCTGGGTTCCAGGCCTTCTCTTTCCCGATCTAGGAACGTTTCTATGGCAATGACAGGATTTTCTTTTAGGGATAATTATCTCCTCTGCGACTAACTATTTCTTCTTTACTGTATTACTCGCACCCTCACATTGACGAATTAACACAGAAATTGCGTCACAATGAGATACTCTGTGTTCCATTCCTCCTCTTTCCCAATCTAGGAACGTTTCTACGCCAACGACAGGATTTTTTATTGGGGTTCTGTATCTCCTTTCCGATGAAATGTTTCTTCTTTACTCTATCACTCCCATCCTCACATTGACGAATTAACGCAGAAATTACGTCACAATGAAATTCTCTGGGTTCCATGCCTTCTCTTTAACATCTAGGAACGTATCTTCGGCAACGACAGGATTTTCTATTGGGGTCCTGTATCTCCTTTCCGATGCATTATTTCTTCTTTAGTGTATCACTCGCACCCTCACGTTGACGAATTAACACAGAAATTGCGTCGCAATGAAATACTCTGGGTTCCATGATTTCTCTTTCCCAATCGAGGAACGTTTCTGTGGCAACGACAGGAATTTCTATTGGGGTCCTGTATCTCGTTTCCGATGCACTATTTCTTCTTCACTGTATCTCTTGCACCCTCACATTGACGAAATAATACAGAAATTGCGTCGCATATAAATACTCTGGGTTCCATGCCTTCTCTTTCCCAATCTAAGAACGTTTCTACGGCAACAACAAAATTTTCTATTGGGGTCCTGTATCTCCACTCCGATGCACAATTTCTTCATTACTGTATCACTCGCACCCTCACATTGACGAATTAACACATAAATTGCGTCACAATGAAATACTCTGTGTTCCATGCCTTCTCTTTCCCAATCTAGGAACGTTTCTATGGCAACAACAAAATTTTATATTTGGGTCCTGTATCTCCTTTCCGATGCACAATTTCTTCATTACTGTATCACTCGCACAATCACGTTGACGAATTAACACAGAAATTGCGTCACAATGAATTACTCTGGGTTCCATGCCTTCTCTTTCCCATTCCAGGATCGTTTCTACGGCAAGGACAGGATTTTCTATTGGGGTCCTGTATCTGCTTTAGGATGATGTATTTCTTCTTTATTGTATCACTCGCGCCCTCACATTGACGAATTAACATAGAAATAGCGTCACAATGAATTACTCTGGGTTTCATGCCTTCTCTTTCCCAATCTAGGAACGTTCCTACGGCAACGACAGGAATTTCTATTAGGGCGCTGTATCTGCTTTCCAATGAACTATTTCTTCTTTACTGTATCACTCGCACCCTCACATTGACGAATTAATACAGAAATTGCGTCGCAACGAATTACTCTGGGTTCCGTGCCTTCACTTTCCCAATCTAAGAACGTTTCTATGGCAAAGACAGTATTTTCTTTAGGGATGAGTATCTTCTGTCCCATGCACTATTTCTTCTTTCCTGTATCACTTGCACCCTCACATTGACGAATTAACACAGAAATTGCGTCACAGTGAAATACTCTGGGTTCCATGCCTTCTTTTTCCCAATCTAGGAACGTTTCTATGGCAACGACAGGATTTTCTATTGGGGTTCCGTATCTCCTTTCCGATGCACTATTTTTTCTTTTTTGTATTACTCGCTCCCTCACATTGACGAATTTATTCAGAAATTGCGTCGCAAGGAAATACTCTGGGTTCCATGCTTTCTCTTTCATAATCTAGGAACGTTTCTATGGCAACGAGAGGATTTTCTTTTAGGGATTAGTATCTTCTCTCCCATTCTGTATTTCTTCTTTACTGCATCACTCGCACCCTCACATTGACGAATTAACACAGGAATTGCGTCACAGTGAAATAGTCTGGGTTCCATGCCTGCTCTTTCCAAATCTAGGAACGTTTCTATGGCAACGCCAGGATTTTCTAGTGGGGTCCTGTATCTCCTTTCCGATGCACAATTTCTTCTTTACTGTATCACTCGCACCCTCACGTTGACGAATTAACACAGAAATTGCGTCACAATGAAATACTGTGGGTTCCATGCCTTCTCTTTCCCAATCTAGGAACGTTTCTACGGCAACGACAAAATTTTCTATTGGGGTCCTGTATCTCCTTTCCGATGCACAATTTCTTCTTTACTGTATCACTCGCACCCTCACGTTGACGAATTATCACAGAAATTGCGTCGCAATGAAATACTCTGTGTTCCATGAATTCTCTTTCCCAATGTAGGGGTGTTTCTATGGCAACCACAGGATTTTATATTTGGGTCCTGTATCTGCTTTCCGATCAACTATTTCTTCTTTACTGTATCACTCACATCCTCACATTGACGAAGTAACACAGAAATTACGTCACAATGAAATTCTCTGGGTTCCAGGTGTTCTCTTTCCCCATCGAGAAACGTTTCTATGGCAATGACAGGATTTTCTTTTAGGGATAATTATCTCCTCTGCGACTAAATATTTCTTCTTTACTGTATTACTCGCACCCGCACATTGACGAATTAACACAGAAATTGCGTCACAATTAGATACTCTGTGTTCCATTCCTTCCCTTTCCCAATCTAGGAACGTTTCTACGCCAACGACAGGATTTTTTATTGGGGTTCTGTATCTCCTTTCTGATGAACTATTTCTTCTTTACTGTATCACTCCCATCCTCACATTGACGAATTAACGCAGAAATTACGTCATAATGAAATTCTCTGGGTTCCATGCCTTCTCTTTAACATCTAGGAACGTATCTTCGGCAACGACAGGATTTTCTATTGGGGTCCTGTATCTCCTTTCCGATGCACTATTTCTTCTTTAGTGTATCACTCGCACCCCCAAATTGACGAATTAATACAGAAATTGCGTCGCAATGAAATACTCTGGGTTCCATGCCTTCTCTTTCACAATCTAGGAACGTTTCTACGGCAACGACAAAATTTTCTATTGGGGTCCTGTATCTCCACTCCGATGCACAATTTCTTCATTACTGTATCACTCGCACCCTCACATTGACGAATTAACACGGAAACGTCGTCACAATGAAATACTATGGGTTCCATGCCTTCTCTTTCCCAATCTAGGAACGTTTTTATGGCAACAACAAAATTTTATATTGGGGTCCTGTATCTCCCTTCCGATGCACAATTTCTTCATTACTGTATCACTCGCACCCTCACGTTGACGAATTAACACAGAAATTGCGTCACAATGAATTACTCTGGGTTACATGCCTTCTCTTTCCCATTCCAGGATCGTTTCTACGGCAACGACAGGATTTTCTATTGGGGTCCAGTATCTGCTTTCCGATTACGTATTTCTTCTTTATTGTATCACTCGCGCCCTCACATTGACGAATTAACATAGAAATAGCGTCACAATGAATTACTCTGGGTTTCATGCCTTCTCTTTCCCAATCTAGGAACGTTCCTACGGCAACGACAGGAATTTCTATTAGGGCCATGTATCTGCTTTCCAATGAACTATTTCTTCTTTACTGTATCACTCGCACCCTCATATTGACGAATTAATACAGAAATTGCGTCGCAACGAATTACTCTGGGTTCCATGCCTTCTCTTTTCCAATCTAGGAACGTTTCTATGGCAACGACAGTATTTTCTTTAGGGATGAGTATCTTCTGTCCCATGCACTATTTCTTCATTACTGTATCACTCGCACACTCACATTGACGAATTAACACAGAAATTGCGTCACAGTGAAATACTCTGGGTTCCATGCCTTCTCTTTCCCAATCTAGGAACGTTTCTATGGCAACGACAGGATTTTCTATTGGGGTTCTGTATCTCCTTTCCGATGCACAATTTCTTCTTTACTGTATCACTCGCACCCTCACGTTGACGAATTAACACAGAAATTGCGTCACAATGAAATACTCTGGGTTCCATGCCTTCTCTTTCCCAATCTAGGAACATTTCTACGGCAACGACAGGATTTTCTATTCGGGTACTGTATCTCCTTTCTGATGCATAATTTCTTCTTTACTGTATCACTCGCACCCTCACGTTGACGAATTAACACAGAAAATGCGTCGCAATGAAATACTCTGGGTTATATGCCTTCTCTTTCCCAATCTAGGAACGTTTCTATCGCAACGACAGGATTATCTATTGGGGTCCTGTATCTCCTCTCCGATGCACAATTTCTTCTTTACAGTATCACTCGCACCCTCACGTTGACGAATTATCACAGAAATTGCGTCGCAATGAAATACTATGGGTTCCATGCCTTCTCTTTCCCAATCTAGGAACGTTTCTATGCCAACGACAGGATTTTCAATTGGGGTCCTGTATCTCCTTTCTGATGCACTATTTCTTCTTTACTGTATCACTCGCACCCTCACGTTGACGAATTAGCACAGAAAATGCGTCACAATGAAATGCTCTGTGTTCCATGCCTTCTCTTTCCCAATCTAGGAACGTTTCTACGGCAACGACAGGTTTTTCTATTCGGGTACTGTATCTCCTTTCCGATGCACAATTTCTACTTTACTGTATCATTCGCACCCTCACGTTGACGAATTATCACAGAAATTGCGTCGCAATGAAATACTCTGGGTTCCATGTCTCCTGTTTCCAAAACTAGGAACGTTTCTATGGCAACGACAGGATTATCTATTGGGGTCCTGTATCTCCTCTCCGATGCACAATTTCTTCTTTACAGTATCACTCGCACCCTCACGTTGACGAATTATCACAGAAAATGCGTCACAATGAATTACTCTGTGTTTCATGCCTTCTCTTTCGCAATCTAGGAACACTCCTACGGCAACGACAGGATTTTGTATTGGGTCCCTGTATCTGCTTTCCGATGAACTATTTCTTCTTTACTGTAACACTCGCACCCTCACATTGACGAATTAATACATTAATTGCGTCGCAACGAATTACTCTGGGTTCCATGCCTTCTCTTTAAAAATCTAGGAACGTTTCTATGGCAACGACAGTATTTTCTTTTAGGGATGAGTATCTTCTCTCCCATGCACTATTTCTTCTTTACTGTATCACTCGCACCCTCACATTGACGAATTAACACAGAAATTGCGTCACAGTGAAATACTCTGGGTTCCATGCCTTCTCTTTCCCAATCTAGGAACGTTTCTATGGCAACAACAAAATTTTATATTGGGGTCCTGTATCTCCCTTCCGATGCACAATTTCTTCATTACTGTATCAGTCGCACCCTCACGTTGACGAATTAACACAGAAATTGCGTCACAATGAATTACTCTGGGTTCCATGCCTTCTCCTTCCCATTCCAGGAACGTTTCTACGGCAACGACAGGATTTTCTATTGGGGTCCTGTATCTGCTTTCCGATGATCTATTTCTTCTTTATTGTATCACTCGCGCCCTCACATTGACGAATTAACACTGACATTGCGTCACGCTGCAATACTCTGGGTTCCATGTCTTCTCTTTGCCAATCTAGGAACGTTTCTATGGCAACGACAGTATTTTCTTTTAGGGATGAGTATCTTCTGTCCCATGCACTATTTCTTCTTTACTGTATCACTCGCACCCTCACATTGACGAATTAACACTGACATTGCGTCACACTGAAATACTGAGGTTCCATGTCTTCTCTTTCCCAATCTAGGAACGTTTCTATGGCAACGACAGGATTTTCTATTGGGGTTCTGTATCTACTTTCCGATGCACTACTTTTTCTTTCTTGTATTACTCGCTCCCTCACATTGACGAATTTATACAGAAATTGCGTCGCAAGGAAATACTCTGGGTTCCATGCTTTCTCTTTCATAATCTAGGAACGTTTCTATGGCAACGAGAGGATTTTCTTTTAGGGATTAGTATCTACTCTCCCATTCTGTATTTCTTCTTTACTGTATCACTCGCACCCTCACATTGACGAATTAACACAGTAATTGTGTCACAGTGAAATAGTCTGGGTTCCATGCCTGCTCTTTCCAAATCTAGGAACGTTTCTATGGCTACGACAGGATTTTCTATTGGGGTCCTGTATCTCCTTTCCAATGCACAATTTCTTCTTTACTGTATCACTCGCACCCTCACGTTGACGAATTAACACAGAAATTGCGTCACAATGAAATACTCTGTGTTCCATGCCTTCTCTTTCCCAATCTAGGAACGTTTCTACGGCAACGACAAAATTTTCTATTGGGGTCCTGTATCTTCTTTCCGATGCACAATTTCTTCTTTACTGTATCAGTCGCACCCTCACGTTGACGAATTATCACAGAAATTGCGTCGCAATGAAATACTCTGGGTTCCATGCCTTCTCTTTCCAAATCTAGGAACGTTTCTATGGGAACGACAGGATTTTCTATTCGGGTACTGTATCTCTTTTCCGATGCACAATTTCTTCTTTACTGTATCACTCGCACTCTCACGTTGACGAATTCACACAGAAATTGCGTCGCAATGAAATACTCTGGGTTCCATGCCTCCTCTTTCCAAATTTAGGAACGTTTCTATGGCAACGACTGGATCTTCTATTGGGTCCTGTATCTCCTTTCCGATGCACAATTTCTTCTTTACTGTCTCAGTCGCACCCTCACGTTAACGAATTATCACAGAAATTGCGTCGCAATGAAATACTCTGGGTTTCATGCCTTCTCTTTCCCAATCTAGGAACGTTTCTACGGCAACGACAGGATTTTCTATTCGGGTACTGTATCTCCTTTCCGATGCACAATTTCTTCTTTACTGTATCACTAGCAAGCTCGCGTTGACGAATTATCACAGAAATTGCGTCGCAATGAAATACTCTGGGTTCCATGCCTCCTCTTTCCAAATTTAGGAACGTTTCTATGGCAACGACAGGATTTTCTATTGGGGTCCTGTATCTCCTTTCCGATGCACAATTTCTTCTTTACTGTCTCAGTCGCATCCTCACGTTAACGAATTATCACAGAAATTGCGTCGCAATGAAATTCTCTGGGTTCCGTGCCTTCTCTTTCCCAATCTAGGAACGTTTCTATGGCAACGACAGGATTTTCTATTGGGGTCCTGTATCTCCTTTCCGATGCACTATTTCTTCTTTACTGTATCACTCGCACCCTCACGTTGACGAATTCACACAGAAATTGCGTCACAATGAAATACTCTGTGTTCCATGCCTTCTCTTTCCCAATCTAGGAACATTTCTACGGCAACGATAGGATTTTCTATTCGGGTACTGTATCTCCTTTCTGATGCACAATTTCTTCTTTACTCTATCACTCGCACCCTCACGTTGGCGAATTAACACAGAAATTGCGTCGCAATGAAATACTCTGGGTTATATGCCTTCTCTTTCCCAATCTAGGAACGTTTCTATGGCAACGACAGGATTTTCTATTGGGGTCCTGTATCTCCTTTCCGATGCACAATTTCTTCTTTACTGTCTCACTCGCATCCTCACGTTAACGAATTATCACAGAAATTGCGTCGCAATGAAATACTCTGGGTTCCATGCCTTCTCTTTCCCAATCTAGGAACGTTTCTATGGCAACGACAGGATTTTCTATTGGGGTCCTGTATCTCCTTTCCGATGCACAATTTCTTCTTTACTGTATCACTCGCACCCTCACGTTGACGAATTATCACAGAAATTGCGTCGCAATGAAATACTCTGGGTTCCATGTCTCCTGTTTCCAAAACTAGGAACGTTTCTATGGCAACGACAGGATTTTCTATTGGGGTCCTGTATCTGCTTTCCGATGAACTATTTCTTCTTTACTGTATCATTCGCGCCCTCACATTGACGAATTAACACAGAAATTGCGTCACAATGAATTCCTCTGGGTTCCATGCCTTCTCTTTCCCATTCCAGGAACGTTTCTGCGGCAACGACAGGATTTTCTCTTGGGGTCCTGTATCTGCTTTCCGATGAACTATTTCTTCTTTACTGTATCATTCGCGCCCTCACATTGACGAATTAACACAGAAATTGCGTCACAATGAATTCCTCTGGGTTCCATGCCTTCTCTTTCCCATTCCAGGAACGTTTCTGCGGCAACGACAGGATTTTCTCTTGGGGTCCTGTATCTGCTTTCCGATGAACTATTTCTTCTTTACTGTATCATTTGCGCCCTCACATTTACGAATTAACACAGAAAATGCGTCACAATGAATTACTCTGTGTTTCATGCCTTCTCTTTCGCAATCTAGGAACGCTCCTACGGCAACGACAGGATTTTGTATTGGGTCCCTGTATCTGCTTTCCGATGAACTATTTCTTCTTTACTGTAACACTCGCACCCTCACATTGACGAATTAATACATTAATTGCGTCGCAACGAATTACTCTGGGTTCCATGCCTTCTCTTTAAAAATCTAGGAACGTTTCTATGGCAACGACAGTATTTTCTTTTAGGGATGAGTATCTTCTCTCCCATGCACTATTTCTTCTTTACTGTATCACTCGCACCCTCACATTGACGAATTAACACAGAAATTGCGTCACAGTGAAATACTCTGGGTTCCATGCCTTCTCTTTCCCAATCTAGGAACGTTTCTATGGCAACAACAAAATTTTATATTGGGGTCCTGTATCTCCCTTCCGATGCACAATTTCTTCATTACTGTATCAGTCGCACCCTCACGTTGACGAATTAACACAGAAATTGCGTCACAATGAATTACTCTGGGTTACATGCCTTCTCTTTCCCATTCCAGGATCGTTTCTACGGCAACGACAGGATTTTCTATTGGGGTCCAGTATCTGCTTTCCGATTACGTATTTCTTCTTTATTGTATCACTCGCGCCCTCACATTGACGAATTAACATAGAAATAGCGTCACAATGAATTACTCTGGGTTTCATGCCTTCTCTTTCCCAATCTAGGAACGTTCCTACGGCAACGACAGGAATTTCTATTAGGGCCATGTATCTGCTTTCCAATGAACTATTTCTTCTTTACTGTATCACTCGCACCCTCATATTGACGAATTAATACAGAAATTGCGTCGCAACGAATTACTCTGGGTTCCATGCCTTCTCTTTTCCAATCTAGGAACGTTTCTATGGCAACGACAGTATTTTCTTTAGGGATGAGTATCTTCTGTCCCATGCACTATTTCTTCATTACTGTATCACTCGCACACTCACATTGACGAATTAACACAGAAATTGCGTCACAGTGAAATACTCTGGGTTCCATGCCTTCTCTTTCCCAATCTAGGAACGTTTCTATGGCAACGACAGGATTTTCTATTGGGGTTCTGTATCTCCTTTCCGATGCACAATTTCTTCTTTACTGTATCACTCGCACCCTCACGTTGACGAATTAACACAGAAATTGCGTCACAATGAAATACTCTGGGTTCCATGCCTTCTCTTTCCCAATCTAGGAACATTTCTACGGCAACGACAGGATTTTCTATTCGGGTACTGTATCTCCTTTCTGATGCATAATTTCTTCTTTACTGTATCACTCGCACCCTCACGTTGACGAATTAACACAGAAAATGCGTCGCAATGAAATACTCTGGGTTATATGCCTTCTCTTTCCCAATCTAGGAACGTTTCTATCGCAACGACAGGATTATCTATTGGGGTCCTGTATCTCCTCTCCGATGCACAATTTCTTCTTTACAGTATCACTCGCACCCTCACGTTGACGAATTATCACAGAAATTGCGTCGCAATGAAATACTATGGGTTCCATGCCTTCTCTTTCCCAATCTAGGAACGTTTCTATGCCAACGACAGGATTTTCAATTGGGGTCCTGTATCTCCTTTCTGATGCACTATTTCTTCTTTACTGTATCACTCGCACCCTCACGTTGACGAATTAGCACAGAAAATGCGTCACAATGAAATGCTCTGTGTTCCATGCCTTCTCTTTCCCAATCTAGGAACGTTTCTACGGCAACGACAGGTTTTTCTATTCGGGTACTGTATCTCCTTTCCGATGCACAATTTCTACTTTACTGTATCATTCGCACCCTCACGTTGACGAATTATCACAGAAATTGCGTCGCAATGAAATACTCTGGGTTCCATGTCTCCTGTTTCCAAAACTAGGAACGTTTCTATGGCAACGACAGGATTTTCTATTGGGGTCCTGTATCTGCTTTCCGATGAACTATTTCTTCTTTACTGTATCATTCGCGCCCTCACATTGACGAATTAACACAGAAATTGCGTCACAATGAATTCCTCTGGGTTCCATGCCTTCTCTTTCCCATTCCAGGAACGTTTCTGCGGCAACGACAGGATTTTCTCTTGGGGTCCTGTATCTGCTTTCCGATGAACTATTTCTTCTTTACTGTATCATTTGCGCCCTCACATTTACGAATTAACACAGAAAATGCGTCACAATGAATTACTCTGTGTTTCATGCCTTCTCTTTCGCAATCTAGGAACGCTCCTACGGCAACGACAGGATTTTGTATTGGGTCCCTGTATCTGCTTTCCGATGAACTATTTCTTCTTTACTGTAACACTCGCACCCTCACATTGACGAATTAATACATTAATTGCGTCGCAACGAATTACTCTGGGTTCCATGCCTTCTCTTTAAAAATCTAGGAACGTTTCTATGGCAACGACAGTATTTTCTTTTAGGGATGAGTATCTTCTCTCCCATGCACTATTTCTTCTTTACTGTATCACTCGCACCCTCACATTGACGAATTAACACAGAAATTGCGTCACAGTGAAATACTCTGGGTTCCATGCCTTCTCTTTCCCAATCTAGGAACGTTTCTATGGCAACAACAAAATTTTATATTGGGGTCCTGTATCTCCCTTCCGATGCACAATTTCTTCATTACTGTATCAGTCGCACCCTCACGTTGACGAATTAACACAGAAATTGCGTCACAATGAATTACTCTGGGTTCCATGCCTTCTCCTTCCCATTCCAGGAACGTTTCTACGGCAACGACAGGATTTTCTATTGGGGTCCTGTATCTGCTTTCCGATGATCTATTTCTTCTTTATTGTATCACTCGCGCCCTCACATTGACGAATTAACACTGACATTGCGTCACGCTGCAATACTCTGGGTTCCATGTCTTCTCTTTGCCAATCTAGGAACGTTTCTATGGCAACGACAGTATTTTCTTTTAGGGATGAGTATCTTCTGTCCCATGCACTATTTCTTCTTTACTGTATCACTCGCACCCTCACATTGACGAATTAACACTGACATTGCGTCACACTGAAATACTGAGGTTCCATGTCTTCTCTTTCCCAATCTAGGAACGTTTCTATGGCAACGACAGGATTTTCTATTGGGGTTCTGTATCTACTTTCCGATGCACTACTTTTTCTTTCTTGTATTACTCGCTCCCTCACATTGACGAATTTATACAGAAATTGCGTCGCAAGGAAATACTCTGGGTTCCATGCTTTCTCTTTCATAATCTAGGAACGTTTCTATGGCAACGAGAGGATTTTCTTTTAGGGATTAGTATCTACTCTCCCATTCTGTATTTCTTCTTTACTGTATCACTCGCACCCTCACATTGACGAATTAACACAGTAATTGTGTCACAGTGAAATAGTCTGGGTTCCATGCCTGCTCTTTCCAAATCTAGGAACGTTTCTATGGCTACGACAGGATTTTCTATTGGGGTCCTGTATCTCCTTTCCAATGCACAATTTCTTCTTTACTGTATCACTCGCACCCTCACGTTGACGAATTAACACAGAAATTGCGTCACAATGAAATACTCTGTGTTCCATGCCTTCTCTTTCCCAATCTAGGAACGTTTCTACGGCAACGACAAAATTTTCTATTGGGGTCCTGTATCTTCTTTCCGATGCACAATTTCTTCTTTACTGTATCAGTCGCACCCTCACGTTGACGAATTATCACAGAAATTGCGTCGCAATGAAATACTCTGGGTTCCATGCCTTCTCTTTCCAAATCTAGGAACGTTTCTATGGGAACGACAGGATTTTCTATTCGGGTACTGTATCTCTTTTCCGATGCACAATTTCTTCTTTACTGTATCACTCGCACTCTCACGTTGACGAATTCACACAGAAATTGCGTCGCAATGAAATACTCTGGGTTCCATGCCTCCTCTTTCCAAATTTAGGAACGTTTCTATGGCAACGACTGGATCTTCTATTGGGTCCTGTATCTCCTTTCCGATGCACAATTTCTTCTTTACTGTCTCAGTCGCACCCTCACGTTAACGAATTATCACAGAAATTGCGTCGCAATGAAATACTCTGGGTTTCATGCCTTCTCTTTCCCAATCTAGGAACGTTTCTACGGCAACGACAGGATTTTCTATTCGGGTACTGTATCTCCTTTCCGATGCACAATTTCTTCTTTACTGTATCACTAGCAAGCTCGCGTTGACGAATTATCACAGAAATTGCGTCGCAATGAAATACTCTGGGTTCCATGCCTCCTCTTTCCAAATTTAGGAACGTTTCTATGGCAACGACAGGATTTTCTATTGGGGTCCTGTATCTCCTTTCCGATGCACAATTTCTTCTTTACTGTCTCAGTCGCATCCTCACGTTAACGAATTATCACAGAAATTGCGTCGCAATGAAATTCTCTGGGTTCCGTGCCTTCTCTTTCCCAATCTAGGAACGTTTCTATGGCAACGACAGGATTTTCTATTGGGGTCCTGTATCTCCTTTCCGATGCACTATTTCTTCTTTACTGTATCACTCGCACCCTCACGTTGACGAATTCACACAGAAATTGCGTCACAATGAAATACTCTGTGTTCCATGCCTTCTCTTTCCCAATCTAGGAACATTTCTACGGCAACGATAGGATTTTCTATTCGGGTACTGTATCTCCTTTCTGATGCACAATTTCTTCTTTACTCTATCACTCGCACCCTCACGTTGGCGAATTAACACAGAAATTGCGTCGCAATGAAATACTCTGGGTTATATGCCTTCTCTTTCCCAATCTAGGAACGTTTCTATGGCAACGACAGGATTTTCTATTGGGGTCCTGTATCTCCTTTCCGATGCACAATTTCTTCTTTACTGTCTCACTCGCATCCTCACGTTAACGAATTATCACAGAAATTGCGTCGCAATGAAATACTCTGGGTTCCATGCCTTCTCTTTCCCAATCTAGGAACGTTTCTATGGCAACGACAGGATTTTCTATTGGGGTCCTGTATCTCCTTTCCGATGCACAATTTCTTCTTTACTGTATCACTCGCACCCTCACGTTGACGAATTAACACAGAAATTGCGTCAGAATGAATTACTCTGGGTTCCATGCCTTCTTTTTCCCAATCTAGGAACGTTTCTATGGCAACGACAGGATTTTCCATTGGGGTCCTGTACCTCCTTTCCGATGCACAATTTCTTCTTTACTGTATCACTCGCACCCTAACGTTGACGAATTATCACAGAAATTGTGTCGCAATGAAATACTCTGGGTTCCATGCCTTCTCTTTCCCAATCTAGGAACGTTTCTATGGCAACGACAGGATTTTCTATTGGGGTCCTGTATCTCCTTTCCGACGCACAATTTCTTCATTACTGTATCACTCGCACCCTCACGTTGACGAATTATCACAGAAAATGCGTCACAGTGAAATAGTCTGGGTTCCATGCCTTCTCTTTCTAAATCTAGGAACGTTTCAATGGCAATGACAGGATTTTCTTTTAGGGATTAGTATCTTCTCTCCCATTCAGTATTTCTTCATTACTCTATCACTCGCACCCTCACATTGACGAATCAAAACAGAAATTGCGTCACAGTAAAATACTCTGGGTTCCATGCCTTCTCTTTCCCAATCTAGGAACGTTTCTATGCAACGACAGGATTTTCTATTCGGGTACTGTATCTCCTTTCCGATATACAATTTCTTCTTTACTGTATCGCTCGCGCCCTCACGTTGACGAATTAACACAGATATTTCGTCACAATGAAATACTCTGGGTTCCATGCCTTCTCTTTCCCAATCTAGGAACGTTTCTATGGCAACGACAAAATTTTTTATTGGGGTCCTGTATCTCCTTTCCGATGCACAATTTCTTCTTTACTGTATCACTAGCACCCTCACGTTGACGAATTAACACAGAAATTGCGTCACAATGAAATACTCTGTGTTCCATGCCTTCTCTTTCACAATCTAGGAACTTTTCTATGGCACCGACAGGATTATCTATTCGGGTACTGTATCTCCTTTCTGATGCACAATTTTTTCTTTACTGTATCACTCGCACCGTCACGTTGACGAATTAACACAGAAATTGCGTCGGAATGAAATACTTTGGGTTCCATGCCTTCTCTCTCCCAATCTAGGAACGTTTCTATGGCAGCGACAGGATTTTCTATTGGGGTCCTGTATCTCCTCTCCGATGCACAATTTCTTCTTCACTGTATCACTCGCACCCTCACGTTGACGAATTATCACAGAAATAGCGTCGCAATGAAATACTCCCGGTTCCATGCCTTCTCTCTCCCAATCTAGGAACGTTTCTATGGCTACGACAGGATTTTCTATTGGGGTCCTGTATCTCCTTTCCGATGCACTATTTCTTCTTTACTGTATCACTCGCACCCTCACGTTGACGAATTAGCACAGAAATTGCGTCACAATGAAATGCTCTGTGTTCCATGCCTTCTCTTTCCCAATCTAGGAACGTTTCTACGGCAACGACAGGACTTTCTATTCGGGTACTGTATCTCCTTTCCGATGCACAATTTCTTCTTTACTGTATCACTCGCACCCTCACGTTGACGAATTAACACAGAAATTGCGTCACAATGAAATACTCTGTGTTCCATGCCTTCTCTTTCCCAATCTAGGAACGTTTCTACGGCAACGACAGGATTTTCTATTTGGGTACTGTATCTCCTTTCCGATGCACAATTTCTTCTTTACTGTATCACTAGCAAGCTCACGTTTACGAATTATCACAGAAATTGCGTCGCAATGAAATACTCTGGGTTCCATGCCTCCTCTTTCCAAATTTAGGAACGTTTCTATGACAACGACAGGATTTTCTATTGGGGTCCTGTATCTCCTTTCCGATGCACAATTTCTTCTTTACTGTCTCAGTCGCATCCTCACGTTAACGAATTATCACAGAAATTGCGTCGCAATGAAATACTCTGGGTTCCGTGCCTTCTCTTTCCCAATCTAGGAACGTTTCTATGGCAACGACAGGATTTTCTATTGTTGTCCTGTATCTCCTTTCCGATGCACAATTTCTTCTTTACTGTATCACTCGCACCCTCACGTTGATGAATTAACACAGAAATTGCGTCACAATGAAATACTCTCGGTTCCATGCCTTCTCATTCCCAACCTAGGAACGTTTCTATGGCAACGACAGGATTTTCTATTGGGGTCCTGTATCTGCTTTCCGATGAACTATTTCTTCTTTTCTGTATCATTCGCGCCCTCACATTGACGAATTAACACAGAAAATGCGTCACAATGAATTACTCTGGGTTTCATGCCTTCTCTTTCGCAATCTAGGTACGCTCCTACGGCAACGACAGGATTTCCTATTGGGTCCCTGTATCTGCTTTCCGATGAATTATTTCTTCTTTACTGTAACACTCGCACCCTCACATTGACGAATTAATACATTAATTGTGTCGCAACGAATTACTCTGGGTTCCATGCCTTCTCTTTAAAAATCTAGGAACGTTTCTATGGCAACGATAGTATTTTCTTTTAGGGATGAGTATCTTCTCTCCCATGCACTATTTCTTCTTTACTGTATCACTCGCACCCTCACATTGACGAATTAACACAGAAATTGCGTCACAGTGAAATACTCTGGGTTCCATGCCTTTTCTTTCCCAATCTAGGAATGTTTTTATGGCAACAACAATATTTTATATTGGGGTCCTGTATCTCCCTTCCGATGCACAATTTCTTCATTACTGTATCACTCGCACCCTCACATTGACGAATTAACACAGAAATTGCGTCACAATGAATTACTCTGGGTTCCATGCCTTCTCCTTCCCATTCCAGGAACGTTTCTATGGCAACGACAGGATTTTCTATTGGGGTCCTGTATCTGCTTTCCGATGATCTATTTCTTCTTTATTGTATCACTCGCGCCCTCACATTGACGAATTAACATAGAAATTCCGTCACAATGAATTACTCTGTGTTTCATTCCTTCTCATTCCCAATCTAGGAACGTTCCTACGGCAACGACAGGATTTCCTATTGGGTCCCTGTATCTGCTTTCCGCTGAGCTATTTCTTCTTTACTGTATCACTCGCACCCTCACATTGACGAATTAATACAGAAATTGCGTCGCAACGAATTACTCTGGGTTCCATGCCTTCTCGTTCCCAATCTAGGAACGTTTCTATGGCAACGACAGTATTTTCTTTTAGGGATGAGTATCTTCTGTCACATGCACTATTTCTTCTTTACTGTATCACTCGCACCCTCACATTGACGAATTAACACTGACATTGCGTCACACTGAAATACTCTGGGTTCCATGCCTTCTCTTTCCCAATCTAGGAACGTTTCTATGGCAACGACAGGATTTTCTATTGGGGTTCTGTATCTCCTTTCCGATGCACTACTTTTTCTTTCTTGTATTACTCGCTCTCTCACATTGACGAATTTATACAGAAATTGCGTCGCATTGAAATACTCTGGGTTCCATGCTTTCTCTTTCATAATCTAGGAACGTTTCTATGGCAACGAGTGGATTTTCTTTTAGGGATTAGTATCTTCTCTCCCATTCTGTATTTCTTCTTTACTGTATCACTCGCACCCTCACATTGACGAATTAACACAGGAATTGCGTCACAGTGAAATAGTCTGGGTTCCATGCCTGCTCTTTCCAAATCTAGGAACGTTTCTATGGCAACGACAGGATTTTCTATTGGGGTCCTGTATCTCCTTTCCAATGCACAATTTCTTCTTTACTGTATCACTCGCACCCTCACGTTGACGAATTAACACAGAAATTGCGTAGCCATGAAATACTCTGGGTTCCATGCGTTCTCTTTCCCAATCTAGGAACGTTTCTATGGCAACGACAGGATTTTCTAATGGGGTCCTGTATCTCCTCTCCGATGCACAATTTCTTCTTCACTGTATCACTCGCACCCTCACGTTGACGAATTATCACAGAAATAGCGTCGCAATGAAATACTCTCGGTTCCATGCCTTCTCTCTCCCAATCTAGGAACGTTTCTATGGCTACGACAGGATTTTCTATTGGGGTCCTGTATCTCCTTTCCGATGCACTATTTCTTCTTTACTGTATCACTCGCACCCTCACGTTGACGAATTAACACAGAAATTGCGTCACAATGAAATGCTCTGCGTTCCATGCCTTCTCTTTCTCAATCTAGGAACGTTTCTACGGCAACAACAGGACTTCCTATTCGGGTACTGTATCTCCTTTCCGATGCACAATTTCTTCTTTACTGTCTCACTCGCATCCTCACGTTAACGAATTATCACAGAAATAGCGTCGCAATGAAATACTCTGGGTTCCATGCCTTCTCTTTCCCAATCTAGGAACGTTTCTATGGCAATGGCAGGATTTTCTATTGGGGTCCTGTATCTCCTTTCCGATGCACAATTTCTTCTTTACTGTATCACTCGCACCCTCACGTTGACGAATTAACACAGAAATTGCGTCAGAATGAAATACTCTGGGTTCCATGCCTTCTTTTTCCAAATCTAGGAACGTTTCTATGGCAACGACAGGATTTTCTATTGGGGTCCTGTACCTCCTTTCCGATGCACAATTTCTTCTTTACTGTATCTCCCGCACCCTCACGTTGACGAATTATCACAGAAATTGCGTCGCAATGAAATACTCTGGGTTCCATGCCTTCTCTTTCCCAATCTAGGAACGTTTCTATGGCAACGACAGGATTTTCTATTGGGGTCCTGTATCTCCTTACCGACGCACAATTTCTTCATTACTGTATCACTCGCACCCTCACGTTGACGAATTATCACAGAAAATGCGTCACAGTGAAATAGTCTGGGTTCCATGCCTTCTCTTTCTAAATCTAGGAACGTTTCTATGGCAATGACATGATTTCCTTTTAGGGATTAGTATCTTCTCTCCCATTCAGTATTTCTTCATTACTCTATCACTCGCACCTTCACATTGACGAATTAAAACAGAAATTACGTCACAGTAAAATACTCTGGGTTCCATGCCTTCTCTTTCCCAATCTAGGAACGTTTCTATGCAACGACAGGATTTCCTATTCGGGTACTGTATCTCCTTTCCGATATACAATTTCTTCTTTACTGTATCTCCCGCACCCTCACGTTGACGAATTATCACAGAAATTGCGTCGCAATGAAATACTCTGGGTTCCATGCCTTCTCTTTCCCAATCTAGGAAAGTTTCTATGGCAACGAAAGGATTCTCTAATGGGGTCCTGTATCTCCTCTCCGATGCACAATTTCTTCTTCACTGTATCACTCGCACCCTCACGTTGACGAATTATCACAGAAATAGCGTCGCAATGAAATACTCTCGGTTCCATGCCTTCTCTCTCCCAATCTAGGAACGTTTCTATGGCTACGACAGGATTTTCTATTGGGGTCCTGTATCTCCTTTCCGATGCACTATTTCTTCTTTACTGTATCACTCGCACCCTCACGTTGACGAATTAACACAGAAATTGCGTCACAATGAAATGCTCTGTGTTCCATGCCTTCTCTTTCCCAATCTAGGAACGTTTCTACGGCAACAACAGGACTTTCTATTCGGGTACTGTATCTCCTTTCCGATGCACAATTTCTTCTTTACTGTATCACTAGCAAGCTCACGTTGACGAATTATCACAGAAATTGCGTCGCAATGAAATACTCTGCGTTCCATGCCTCCTCTTTCCATATTTAGGAACGTTTCTATGGCAACGACAGGATTTTCTATTGGGGTCCTGTATCTCCTTTCCGATGCACAATTTCTTCTTTACTGTCTCAGTCGCACCCTCACGTTAACGAATTATCACAGAAATTGCCTTGCAATGAAATACTCTGGGTTCCATGCCTTCTCTTTCCCAATCTAGGAACGTTTCTATGGCAACGACAGGATATTCTATTGGGGTCCTGTATCTCCTTTCCGATGTACAATTTGTTCTTTAATGTATCACTAGCACCCTCACGTTGACGAATTAACACAGAAATTGCGTCACAATGAATTACTCTGTGTTCCATGCCTTCTCTTTCCCAATTTAGAAACATTTCTATGGCAACGACAGGATTATCTATTCGGGTACTGTATCTCCTTTCTGATGCACAATTTCTTCTTTACTGTATCACTCGCACCGTCACGTTGACCAATTGACACAGAAATTGCGTAGCCATGAAATACTCTGGGTTCCATGCCTTCTCTTTCCCAATCTAGGAACGTTTCTATGGCAACGACAGGATTTTCTAATGGGGTCCTGTATCTCCTCTCCGATGCACAATTTCTTCTTCACTGTATCACTCGCACCCTCACGTTGACGAATTATCACAGAAATAGCGTCGCAATGAAATACTCTCGGTTCCATGCCTTCTCTCTCCCAATCTAGGAACGTTTCTATGGCTACGACATGATTTTCTATTGGGGTCCTGTATCTCTTTTCCGATGCACTATTTCTTCTTTACTGTATCACTCGCACCCTCACGTTGACGAATTAACACAGAAATTGCGTCACAATGAAATGCTCTGTGTTCCATGCCTTCTCTTTCCCAATCTAGGAACGTTTCTACGGCAACAACAGGACTTTCTATTCGGGTACTGTATCTCCTTTCCGATGCACAATTTCTTCTTTACTGTCTCAGTCGCACCCTCACGTTAACGAATTATCACAGAAATTGCGTTGCAATGAAATACTCTGGGTTCCATGCCTTCTCTTTCCCAATCTAGGAACGTTTCTATGGCAACGACAGGATTTCCTATTGGGGTCCTGTATCTCCTTTCCGATGCACAATTTCTTCTTTACTGTATCACTCGCACCCTCACGTTGACGAATTAACACAGAAATTGCGTCACAATGAAATACTCTCGGTTCCATGTCTTCTCATACCCAACCTATTAACGTTTCTATGGCAACGACAGGATTTTCTATTGGGGTCCTGTATCTCCTTTCCGATGCACAATTTTTTCTTTACTGTATCACTCGCACCCTCACATTGACGAATTATCACAGAAATTGCGTCGCAATGAAATACTCTGGGTTCCATGCCTTCTCTTTCCCAATCTAGGAACGTTTCTACGGCAACGACTGGAATTTCTATTGGGGTTCTGTATCTCCTTTCCGACGCACAATTTCTTCTTTACTGGTTCACTCGTACCCTCACGTTGACGAATTATCACAGAAATTGCGTCTCAGTGAAATAGTCTGGGTTCCAAGCCTTCTCTTTCCAAATCTAGGAACGTTTCTATGGCAACGACAGGATTTTCTTTTAGGGATTAGTATCTTCTCTCCCATTCAGTATTTCTCCATTAATCTATCACTCGCAACCTCACATTGACGAATTAAAGCAGAAATTGCGCCACAGTGAAATACTCTGGGTTCCATGCCTTCTCTTTCCCAATCTAGGAACGTTTCTATGGCAACGACCAAATTTTCTATTGGGGTCCAGTATCTCCTTTTTGATGCACAATTTCTTCCTTACTGTATCACTCGCACCCTCACGTTGACGAATTAACACAGAAATTGCGTCGCAATGAAATACTCCGGGTTCCATGCCTTCTCTTTCACAATCTAGGAACGTTTCTACGGCAACAACAAAATTTTTTATTGGGGTCCTGTATCTCCCTTCCGATGCACAATATCTTCTTTACTGTATCACTCGCACCCTCACGTTGACGAATTAAAACAGAAATTGCGTCGCAATGAAATACTCTGGGTCCATGCCTTCTCTTTCCAAATCTAGGAACGTTTCTATGGCAACGACAGGATTTTCTATTGGGGTCCTGTATATCCTTTCCGATGCACTATTTTTTTTTTTACTGTATTACTTGCACCCTCACATTGACGAATTAATACAGAAATTGCGTCGCATTGAAATACTCTGGGTTCCATGCCTTCTCTTTCATAATCCAGGCACATTTCTATGGCAGCGACAGGATTTTCTTTTAGGGATGAGTATCTTCTCTCCTATGCACTATTTCTTTTTTACTGTATCACTCGCACTCTCACATTGACGAATTAACACAGAAATTGCGTCACAGTGAAATATTCTGGGTTCCATGCCTTCTCTTTCCCAATCTAGGAACGTTTCTATGCAACGAATGGATTTTGTATTGGGGTCCTGTACCTCCTTTCCAATGCACAATTTCTTCTTTAATGTATCACTAGCACCCTCACGTTGACGAATTATCACAGAAATTGCGTCGCAATGAAATACTCTGGGTTCCATGCCTTCTCTTTCCCAATCTAGGAACGTTTCTATGGCAACGACAGGATTTTCTATTGGGGTCCTGTATCTCTTTTCCGACGCACAATTTCTTCATTACTGTATCACTCGCACCCTCACGTTGACGAATTATCACAGAAAATGCGTCACAGTGAAATAGTCTGGGTTCCATGCCTTCTCTTTCTAAATCTACTAACGTTTCTATGGCAACGACAGGATTTCCTTTTAGGGATTAGTATCTTCTTTCCCATTCAGTATTTCTTCATTACTCTATCACTCGCACCCTCACATTGACGAATTAAAACAGAAATTGCGTCACAGTAAAATACTCTGGGTTCCATGCCTTCTCTTTCCCAATCTAGGAACGTTTCTATGCAACGACAGGATTTTCTATTCGGGTACTGTATCTCCTTTCCGATATACAATTTCTTCTTTACTGTATCGCTCGCGGCCTCACGTTGACGAACTAACACAGATATTGCGTCACAATGAAATACTCTGGGTTCCATGCCTTCCCTTTCCCAATCTAGGAACGTTTCTATTGCAACGACAAAATTTTCTATTGGGGTCCTGTATCTCCTTTCCGATGCACAATTTCTTCTTTACTGTATCACTCGCACCCTCACGTTGACGAATTAACACAGAGATTGTGTCGCAATGAAATACTCTGGGTTCCATGCCTTCTCTTTCCCAATCTAGGAACGTTTCTACGGCAACAACAAAATTTTTTATTGGGGTCCTGTATCTCATTTCCGATGCACAATTTCTTCTTTACTGTATCACTTGCACCCTCACGTTGACGAATTGACACAGAAATTGCGTCACATGAAATACTCTGTGTTCCATGCCATCTCTTTCCCAATCTAGGAACATTTCTATGGCAACGACAGGATTATCTATTCGGGTACTGTATCTCCTTTCTGATGCACAATTTCTTCTTTACTGTATCACTCGCAACCTCACGTAGACGAATTAACACAGAAATTGCGTCGCAATGATATACTCTGGGTTCCATGCCTTCCCTCTCCCAATCTAGGAACGTTTCTATGGCTGCGACAGGATTTTCTATTGGGGTCCTGTATCTCCTTTCCGATGCACAATTTCTTCTTTACTGTATCACTCGCACCCTCACGTTGACGAATTAACACAGAAATATCGTCAGAATGAAATACTCTGGGTTCCATGCCATCTTTTTCCAAATCTAGGAACGTTTCTATGGCAACGACAGGATTTTCTATTGGGGTCCTGTACCTCCTTTCCGATGCACAATTTCTTCTTTACTGTATCACTCGCACCCTCACGTTGACGAATTATCACAGAAATTGCGTCGCAATGAAATACTCTGGGTTCTATGCCTTCTCTTTCCCAATCTAGGAACGTTTCTATGGCAACGACAGGATTTTCTATTGGGGTCCTGTATCTCCTTTCCGACGCACAATTTCTTCATTACTGTATCACTCGCACCCTCACGTTGACGAATTATCACAGAAATTGCGTCGCAATGAAATACTCTGGGTTCCATGCCTTCTCTTTCCCAATCTAGGAACGTTTCTATGCAACGACAGGATTTTCTATTCGGGTACTGTATCTCCTTTCCGATATACAATTTCTTCTTTACTGTATCGCTCACGCCCTCACGTTCACGAATTAACACAGATATTGCGACACAATGATATACTCTGGGTTCCATGCCTTCTCTTTCCCAATCTAGGAACGTTTCTATGGCAACGACAAAATTTTCTATTGGGGTCCTGTATCTCCTTTCCGATGCACAATTTCTTCTTTACTGTATCACTAGCACCCTCACGTTGACGAATTAACACAGAAATTGCGTCACAATGAAATACTCTGTGTTCCATGCCTTCTCTTTCCCAATCTAGGAACATTTCTATGGCAACGACAGGATTATCTATTCGGGTACTGTATCTCCTTTCTGATGCACAATTTCTTCTTTACTGTATCACTCGCACCGTCACGTTGACGAATTAACACAGAAATTGCGTCGCAATGAAATACTCTCGGTTCCATGCCTTCTCTCTCCCAATCTAGGAACGTTTCTATGGCTACGACAGGATTTTCTATTGGGGTCCTGTATCTCCTTTCCGATGCACTATTTCTTCTTTACTGTATCACTCGCACCCTCACGTTGACGAATTAACACAGAAATTGCGTCACAATGAAATGCTCTGTGTTCCATGCCTTCTCTTTCCCAATCTAGGAACGTTTCTACGGCAACAACAGGACTTTCTATTCGGGTACTGTATCTCCTTTCCGATGCACAATTTCTTCTTTACTGTATCACTCGCACCCTCACGTTGACGAATTAACACAGAAATTGCGTCACAATGAAATACTCTGTGTTCCATGCCTTCTCTTTCCCAATCTAGGAACGTTTCTACGGCAACAACAGGACTTTCTATTCGGGTACTGTATCTCCTTTCCGATGCACAATTTCTTCTTTACTGTATCACTCGCACCCTCACGTTGACGAATCATCACAGAAATTGCGTCACAGTGAAATAGTCTGGGTTCCAAGCCTTCTCTTTCCAAATCTAGGAACGTTTCTATGGCAACGACAGGATTTTCTTTTAGGGATTAGTATCTTCTCTCCCATTCAGTATTTCTCCATTACTCTATCACTCGCAACCTCACATTGACGAATTAAAACAGAAATTGCGCCACAGTGAAATACTCTGGGTTCCATGCCTTCTCTTTCCCAATCTAGGAACGTTTCTATGGCAACGACCAAATTTTCTATTGGGGTCCAGTATCTCCTTTCCGATGCACAATTTCTTCCTTACTGTATCACTCGCACCCTCACGTTGACGAATTAACACAGAAATTGCGTCGCAATGAAATACTCTGGGTTCCATGCCTTCTCTTTCACAATCTAGGAACGTTTCTACGGCAACAACAAAATTTTTTATTGGGGTCCTGTATCTCCTTTCCGATGCACAATATCTTCTTTACTGTATCACTCGCACCCTCACGTTGACGAATTAAAACAGAAATTGCGTCGCAATGAATTACAAATCTAGGAACGTTTCTATGGCAACGACAGGATTTTCTACTGGGGTCCTGTATATCCTTTCCGATGCTCTATTTTTTTTTACTGTATTACTCGCACCCTCACATTGACGAATTAATACAGAAATTGCGTCGCATTGAAATACTCTGGGTTC
The DNA here is from genome assembly GCF_021461385.2 of Schistocerca piceifrons. Classification (NCBI taxonomy): domain Eukaryota; kingdom Metazoa; phylum Arthropoda; class Insecta; order Orthoptera; family Acrididae; genus Schistocerca; species Schistocerca piceifrons. The sequence continues at coordinate 168,814 of NW_025729061.1, forward strand.
CATGCCTTCTCTTTCATAATCCAGGCACGTTTCTATGTCAGCGATAGGATTTTCTTTTAGGGATGAGTATCTTCTCTCCTATGCACTATTTCTTCTTTACTGTATCACTCGCACTCTCACATTGACGAATTAACACAGAAATTGCGTCACTGTGAAATACTCTGGGTTCCATGACTTCTCTTTCCCAATCTAGGAACGTTTCTATGGCAACGAAAGGATTTTGTATTGGGGTCCTGTACCTCCTTTCCGATGCACAATTTCTTCTTTAATGTATCACTCGCACCCTCACGTTGACGAATTAACACAGAAATTGCGTCACAATGAAATACCTTGGGTTCCATGCCTCCTCCTTCCAAATCTAGGAGCGTTTCTATGGCAACGACAAGATTTTCTATTGGGGTCCTGTATCTCCTTTCCGAAGCTCAATTTCTTCTTTACTGTATCACTCGCACCCTCACGTTGACGTATTATCACAGAAATTGCGTCGCAATGAAATACTCTGGGTTCCATGCCTTCTCTTTCCCAATCTAGGAACGTTCTATGGCAACGACAGGATTCTCTATTGGGGTCCTGTATCTCCTTTCCGACGCACAATTTCTTCATTACTGTATCACTCGCACCCTCACGTTGACGAATTATCACAGAAAATGCGTCACAGTGAAATAGTCTGGGTTCCATGCCTTCTCTTTCTAAATCTAGGAACGTTTCTATGGCAACGACAGGATTTCCTTTTAGGGATTAGTATCTTCTCTCCCATTCAGTATTTCTTCATTACTCTATCACTCGCACCCTCACATTGACGAATTAAAACAGAAATTGCGTCACAGTAAAATACTCTGGGTTCCATGCCTTCTCTTTCCCAATCTAGGAACGTTTCTATGCAACGACAGGATTTTCTATTCGGGTACTGTATCTCCTTTCCGATATACAATTTCTTCTTTACTGTATCGCTCGCGCCCTCACGTTGACGAATTAACACAGATATTGCGTCACAATGAAATACTCTGGGTTCCATGCCTACTCTTTCCCAATCTAGGAACGTTTCTATGGCAACGACAAAATTTTCTATTGGGGTCCTGTATCTCCTTTCCGATGCACAATTTCTTCTTTACTGTATCACTCGCACCCTCACGTTGACGAATTAACACAGAGATTGTGTCGCAATGAATTACTCTGGGTTCCATGCCTTCTCTTTCCCAATCTAGGAACGTTTCTACGGCAACAACAAAATTTTTTATTAGGGCCTGTATCTCATTTCCGATGCACAATTTCTTCTTTACTGTATCACTTGCACCCTCACGTTGACGAATTAACACAGAAATTGCGTCACAATGATATACTCTGTGTTCCATGCCTTCTCTTTCCCAATCTAGGAACATTTCTATGGCAACGACAGGATTATCTATTCGGGTACTGTATCTCCTCTCTGATGCACAATTTCTTCTTTACTGTATCACTCGCACCCTCACGTAGACGAATTAACACAGAAATTGCGTCGCAATGAAATACTCTGTGTTCCAGGCCTTCTCTTTCCCAATCTAGGAACATTTCTATGGCAACGACAGGATTTTCTATTGGAGTCCTGTATCTTCTCTCCGATGCACAATTTCTTCTTCACTGTATCACTAACACCCTCACGTTGACGAATTATCACAGAAATTGCGTCGCAATGAAATACTCTCGGTTCCATGCCTTCTCTCTCCCAATCTGGGAACGTTTCTATGGCTACGACAGGATTTTCTATTGGGGTCCTGTATCTCCTTTCCGATGCACTATTTCTTCTTTAGTGTATCACTCGCACCCTCACGTTGACGAATTAACACAGAAATTGCGTCACAATGAAATGCTCTGTGTTCCATGCCTTCTCTTTCCCAATCTAGGAACGTTTCTACGGCAACGACAGGACTTTCTATTCGGGTACTGTATCTCCTTTCCGATGCACAATTTCTTCTTTTCGGTATCACTCGCACCCTCACGTTGACGAATGAACACAGAAATTGCGTCACAATGAAATACTCTGTGTTCCATTCCTTCTCTTTCCCAATCTAGGAGCGTTTCTACGGCAACGACAGGATTTTCTTTTCGGGTACTGTATCTCCTTTCCGATGCACAATTTCTTCTTTACTGTATCACTAGCAAGCTCACGTTGACGAATTATCACAGAAATTGCGTCGCAATGAAATACTCTGGGTTCCATGCCTCCTGTTTCCAAATTTAGGAACGTTTCTATGGCAACGACAGGATTTTCTATTGGGGTCCTGTATCTCCTTTCCGATGCACAATTACTTCTTTACTGTCTCAGTCGCACCCTCAAGTTAACGAATTATCACAGAAATTGCGACGCAATGAAATACTCTGGGTTCCACGCCTTCTCATTCCCAATCTAGGAACGTTTCTTAGGCAACGACAGGATTTTCTATTGGTGTCCTGTATCTCCTTTCCGATGCACAATTTCTTCTTTACTGTATCACTCGCACCCTCACGTTAACAGAAATTGCGTCACAATGAAATACTCTTGGTTCCATGCCATCTCATTCCCCACCTAGGAACGTTTCTATGGCAACGACAGGATTTTCTATTGGGGTCCTGTATCTCCTTTCCGATGCACAATTTCTTCTTTACTGTATCACTCGCACCCTCACATTGACGAATTATCACAGAAATTGCGTCGCAATGAAATACTCTGGGTTCCATGCCTTCTCTTTCCCAATCTAGGAACGTTTCTATGGCAACGACACGAATATCTATTGGGGTCCTGTATCTCCTTTCCGACGCACAATTTCTTCTTTACTGTATCACTCGCACCCTCACGTTGACGAATTATCACAGAAATTGCGTCACAGTGAAATAGTCTGGGTTCCATGCCTTCTCTTTCCAAATCTAGGAACGTTTCTATAGCAACGACAGGATTTTCTTTTAGGGATTAGTATCTTCTCTCCCATTCAGTATTTCTCCATTACTCTATCACTCGCAACCTCACATTGACGAATTAAAACAGAAATGGCGTCACAGTGAAATACTCTGGGTTCCATGCCTTCTCTTTCCCAATCTAGTAACGTTTCTATGCAACGACAGGATTTTCTATTCGGGTACTGTATCTCCTTTCCGATATACAATTTCTTCTTTACTGTACCGCTCGCGCCCTCACGTTGACGAATTAACACAGAAATTGCGTCACAATGAAATACTCTGGGTTCCATGCCTTCTCTTTCCCAATCTAGGAACGTTTCTATGGCAACGACAAAATTTTCTATTGGGGTCCTGTATCTCCTTTCCGATGCACAATTTCTTCCTTACTGCATCAATCGCACCCTCACGTTGACGAATTAACACAGAAATTGCGTCGCAATGAAATACTCTGGGTCCATGCCTTCTCTTTCACAATCTAGGAACGTTTCTACGGCAACAACAAAATTTTTTATTGGGGTCCTGTATCTCCTTTCCGATGCACAATATCTTCTTTACTGTATCACTCGCACCCTCACGTTGACGAATTAACACAGAAATTGCGTCGTAATGAAATACTCTGGGTCCATGCTTTCTCTTTCCAAATCTAGGAACGTTTCTGTGGCAACGACAGGATTTTCTATTGGGGTCCTGTATATCCTTTCCGATGCACTATTTTTTTTTCTGTATTACTCGCACCCTCACATTGACGAATTAATACAGAAATTGCGTCGCATTGAAATACTCTCGGTTCCATGCCTTCTCTTTCATAATCCAGGAACGTTTCTATGGCAGCGACAGGATTTTCTTTTAGGGATGAGTATCTTCTCTCCAATGCACTATTTCTTCTTTACTGTAACACTCGCACCCTCACATTGACGAATTAAAACAGAAATTGCGTCGCAACGAATTACTCTGGGTTCCATGCCTTCTCTATAAAAATCTAGGAAGGTTTCTATGGCAACGACAGTATTTTCTTTTAGGGATGAGTATCTTCTCTCCCATGCACTATTTCTTCTTTACTGTATCACTCGCACCCTCACATTGACGAATTAACACAGAATTTGCGTCACAGTGAAATACTCTGGGTTCCATGCCTTCTCTTTCCCAATCTAGGAACGTTTCTATGGCAACGACAGGATTTTCTATTAGGGTTCTGTATCTCCTTTCCGATGCACTATTTTTTCTTTCTTGTATTACTCGCTCCCTCACATTGACGAATTTATACAGAAATTGCGTCGCAAGGAAATACTCTGGGTTCCATGCTATCTCTTTCATAATCTAGGAACGTTTCTATGGCAACGACAGGATTTTCTTTTAGGGATTAGTATCTTTTCTCCCATTCTGTATTTCTTCTTTACTGTATCACTCGCACCCTCACATTGACGAATTAACACAGGAATTGCGTCACAGTGAAATAGTCTGGGTTCCATGACTGCTCTTTCCAAATCTAGGAACGTTTCTATGGCAACGACAGGATTTTCTATTGGGGTCCTGTATCTCCTTTCCGATGCACAATTTCTTCTTTACTGTATCACTCGCACCCTCACGTTGACGAATTAACACAGAAATTGCGTCACAATGAAATACTCTGGGTTCCATGCCTTCTCTTTCCCAATCTAGTAACGTTTCTACGGCAACAACAAAATTTTCTATTGGGGTCCTGTATCTCCTTCCCGATGCACAATTTCTTCTTTACTGTATCACACGCACCCTCACGTTGACGAATTATTACAGAAATTGCGGTGCAATGAAATACTCTGGGTTCCATGCCTTCTCTTTCCAAATCTAGGAACGTTTCTATGGCAACGACAGAATTTTCTATTCGGGTACTGTATCTCCTTTCCGATGCACAATTTCTTCTTTACTGTATCACTCGCACTCTCACGTTGACGAATTAACACAGAAATTGCGTCACAATGAAATACTCTGTGTTCCATGCCTTCTCTTTCTCAATCTAGGAACATTTCTACAGCAACGACAGGATTTTCTATTCGGGTACTGTATCTCCTTTCTGATGCACAATTTCTTCTTTACCGTATCACTCGCACCCTCACGTTGACGAATTATCACAGAAATTGCGTCGCAATGAAATACTCTGGGTTCCATGCCTTCTCTTTCCCAATCTAGGAACGTTTCTATGGCAACGACAGGATTTTCTATTGGGGTCCTGTATCTCCTTTCCGATGCACAATTTCTTCTTTACTGTATCACTCGCACCCTCACGTTGACGAATTAACACAGAAATTGCGTCACAATGAAATACTCTGTGTTCCATGCCTTCTCTTTCCCAATCTAGGAACGTTTCTACGGCAACGACAGGATTTTCTATTCGGGTACTGTATCTCCTTTCCGATGCACAATTTCTTCTTTACTGTATCACTCGCACCCTCACGTTGACGAATCATCACAGAAATGTCGTCGCAATGAAATACTCTAGGTTCCATGCCTCCTGTTTCCAAATCTAGGAACGTTTCTATGGCAACGACAGGATTTCCTATTGGGGTCCTGTATCTCCTTTCCGATGCACAATTTCTTCTTTACAGTCTCACTCGCACCCTCACGTTAACGAATTATCACAGAAATTGCGTCGCAATGAAATACTCTTGGTTCCATGCCTTCTCTTTCCCAATCTAGGAACGCTTTTATGGCAACGTCAGGATTTTCTATTGGGGTCCTGTATCTCCTTTCCGATGCACTATTTCTTCTTTACTGTATCACTCGCACCCTCAAGTTGACGAATTAGCACAGAAATTGCGTCACAATGAAATACTCTGAATTCCATGTCTTCTCTTTCCCAATCTAGGAACGCTTCTATAGCAACGTCAGGATTTTTTATTGGGGTCCTGTATCTCCTTTCCGATGCACAATTTCTTCTTTACTGTATCACTCGCACCCTCACGTTGACGAATTAACACAGAAATTGCGTCACAATGAAATAATCTGTGTTCCATGCCTTCTCTTTCCCAATCTAGGAACGTTTCTACGGCAACGACAGGATTTTCTATTCGGGTACTGTATCTCCTTTCTGATGCACTATTTCTTCTTTACTGTATCACTCGCAAGCTGACGTTGACGAATTATCACAGAAATTGCGTCGCAATGAAATACTCTGGGTTCCATGCCTCCTCCTTCCAAATCTAGGAACGTTTCTATGGCAACGATAGGATTTTCTATTGGGGTCCTGTATCTCCTTTCCGATGCACAATTTCTTCCTTACTGTCTCAGTCGCACCCTCACGTTAACGAATTATCACAGAAATTGCGTCGCAATGAAATACTCTGGGTTCCATGCCTTCTCTTTCCCAATCTAGGAACGTTTCTATGGCAACGACAGGATTCTCTATTGGGGTCCTGTATCTCCTTTCCAATGCACAATTTCTTCTTTACTGTATCACTCGCACCCTCACGTTAACCAATTATCACAGAAATTGTGTCGCAATGAAATACTCTGAGTTCCATGCCTTCTCTGTCCCAATCTAGGAACGTTTCTATGGCAACGACAGGATTCTCTATTGGGGTCCTGTATCTCCTTTCCGACGCACAATTTCTTCTTTACTGTATCACTCGCACACTCACGTTGACGAATTATCATAGAAATTGCGTCACAGTGAAATAGTCTGGGTTCCATGCCTTCTCTTTCCAAATCTAGGAACGTTTCTATGGCAACGACAGGATTTTCTTTTAGGGATTAGTATCTTTTCTCCCATTCAGTATTTCTCCATTACTCTATCACTCGCACCCTCACATTGACGAATTAAAACAGAAATGGCGTCACAGTGAAATACTCTGGGTTCCATGCCTTCTCTTTCCCAATCTAGGAACGTTTCTATGCAACGACAGGATTTTCTATTCGGGTACTGTATCTCCTTTCCGATATACAATTTCTTCTTTACTGTATCGCTCGCGCCCTCACGTTGACGAATTAGCACAGATATTGCGTCACAATGAAATACTCTGGGTTCCATGCCTTCTCTTTCCCAATTTAGGAACGTTTCTATGGCAACGACAAAATTTTCAATTGGGGTCCTGTATCTCCTTTCTGATGCACAATTTCTTCTTTACTGTATCACTCGCACCCTCACGTTGACGAATTAACACACAAATTGCGTCGCAATGAAATACTCTGGGTTCCATGCCTTCTCTTTCCCAATCTAGGAACGTTTCTACGGCAACAACAAAATTTTTTATTGGGGTCCTGTATCTCCTTTCCGATGCACAGTATCTTCTTTACTGTATCACTCGCACCCTCACGTTGACGAATTAACAGAGAAATTGCGTCGCAATGAAATACTCTGGGTCCATGCCTTCTCTTTCCAAATCTAGGAACGTTTCTATGGCAACGACAGGATTTTCTATTGGGGTCCTGTATCTCCTTTCCGATGCACTATTTTTTCTTTACTGTATTACTCGCACCCGCACATTGACGAATTAATACAGAAATTGCGTCGCAATGAAATACTCTGGGTTCCATGCCTTCTCTTTCACAATCTAGGAACGTTTCTATGGCAACGACAGGATTTTCTTTTTGGAATGAGTATCTTCTCTCGCATGCACTATTTCTTCTTTACTCTATCACTCGCACCCTCACATTGACGAATTAACACAGAAATTGCGTCACAGTGAAATACTCTGGGTTCCATGCGTTCTCTTTCCCAATCTAGGAACGTTACTACGGCAACGACAGAATTATCTATTGGGGTCCTGTATCTCCTTTCTGACGCACAGTTTCTTCTTTACTGTATCACTCGCACCCTCACGTTGACAAATTAACACAGAAATTGCGTCGCATTGAAATACTCTCGGTTCCATGCCTTCTCTTTAACAATCTAGGAACGTTTCTATGGCAAAGACAGGATTTTCTATTCAGGTCCTGTATCTCCTTTCCGATGCACTATTTCTTCTTTACTGTATCACTCGCACCCTAACATTGACGAATTAATACTGAAATGCGTCGCAATGAAATACTCTGGGTTCCATGCCTTCTCTTCCACAATCTAGGAACGTTTCTATGGCAACGACAGGATTTTCTATTGGGGTCCTGTATCTCCTCTCCGATGAACAATTTCTTCTTTACTGTATCACTCGCACCCTCACGTTGACGAATTAACACAGAAACTGCGTCACAATGAAATACTCTGGGTTCCATGCCTTCTCTTTCCCTATCTAGGAACGTTCCTATGGCAACGACAGGATTTTCTATTGGGGTCCAGTATCTCTTTTCCGATGCATTATTTCTTCTTTACTGTATTACTCGCACACTTACATTGACGAATTAATACTGAAATTGTGTCACAATGAACTACTCTGGGTTCCATACCTTCTCTTTCCCAATCTAGGAACGTTTCTATTGCAACGACAGGATTTTCTATTAGGGTCCTGTATCTCCTTTCCGATGCACTATTTCCTCTTTACTTTATTCCCCACACCCTCACGTTGACGAATTATCACAGAAATTGCGTCGCAATGAAATACTCTGGGTTCCATGCCTCCGCTTTCCAAATCTAGGAACGCTTCTATGGCAACGACAGGATTTTCTATTGGTGTCATGTATCTCCTTTCCGATGCACAATTTCTTCTTTACTGTCTCACTCGCACCCTCACGATAACGAATTATCACAGAAATTGCGTCGCAATGAAATACTCTGGGTTCCATGCCTTCTCCTTCCCAATCTAGGAACGTCTCTATGGCAACGACAGGATTTTCTATTGGTCTCCTGTATCTCCTTTCCGATCCACAATTTCTTCTTTACTGTATCACTCGCATCCTCACGTTGACGAATTATCACAGAAATTGCGTCGCAATGAAATACTCTGGGTTCCATGCCTTCTCTTTCCAAATCTAGGAACGTTTCTATGGCAACGACAGGATTCTCGTTTAGGGATTAGTATCTTCTCTCCCATTCAGTATTTCTTCATTACTGTATCACTCGCACCCTCACATTGAAGAATTAACACAGAAATTGCGTCACAGTGATATACTCTGGGTTCCATGCCTTCTGTTTCCCAATCTAGGATCGTTTCTATGGCTACGACAGGATTTTCTATTGGGGTCCTGTATCTCCTTTCCGATGAACAATTTCTTCTTTACTGTACCCCTCGCACACTCACATTGACGAATTAACACAGAAATTGCGTCACAATGACATACTCTGGGTTCCATGCCTTCTCTTTCCCAATCTAGGAACGTTTCTATGGCAACGACAGGATTTTCTATTGGGGTCCTGTATCTCCTTTCCGATGCACAATTTCTTCTTTACTGTATCTCTCGCACCCTCACGTTGACGAATTAACACAGAAATTGCGTCACAATGAAATACTCTGGGTTCCATGCCTTCTCTTTCCCTATCTAGGAACGTTCCTATGGCAACGACAGGATTTTCTATTGGGGTCCATTATCTCTTTTCCGATGCATTATTTCTTTCTTACTGTATCACTGGCACACTCACATTTCGAAATAATACAGAAATTGCGTCACAATGAACTACTCTGGGTTCCATACCTTCTCTTTCCCAATCTAGGAACGTTTCTATGGCAACGACAGGATTCGCTAATGGGCTCCTGTATCTCCTTTCCGATGCACAATTTCTCCTTTACGGTATCACTCGCACCCTCACGTTGACGAATTAACACAGAAATTGCGTCACAATGAAATACTCTGAATTCCATGTCTTCTCTTTCCCAATGTAGGAACGTTTCTATTGCAACGACAGGATTTTCTATTGGGGTCCTGTATCTCCTTTCCGATGCACTATTTCTTCTTTACTGTATCCCTCACACCCTCTCGTTGACGAATTAAAACAAAAATTGCGCCGCAATGAAATACTCTGGGTTCCAAGCCTTCTCTTTCCCAATCTAGCAACGTTTCTATGGCAACGACACGATTTTCTATTGGGGTCCTGTATCTCCTTTCCGATGCACTATTTCTTCTTTACTGTATCACTCGCACCCTCACATTGACGAATTAATACGGAAATTGCGTCACAATGAAATACTCTGGGTTCCATGCCTTCTCTTTCCCAATCTAGGAACGTTCCTATGGCAACGACAGGATTTTCTATTGGGGTCCTGTATCTCCTTTCCGATGCACAATTTCTTCTTTACTGTATCACTCGCACTCTCACGTTGGCGAATTAACACAGAAATTGCGTCACAATGAAATACCCTGGGATCCATGCCTTCTCTTTCCCAATCTAGGAACGTATCTATGGCAACGACAGGATTTTCTATTGGGATCCAGTATCTCCTTTCCGATGCACAATTTCTTCTCTACTGTATCACTCGCACCCTCACGTTAACGAATTAACACAGAAATTGCGTCGCAATGAAATACTCTGGGTTCCATGCCTTCTCTTTCACAACTAGGAACGTTTCTATGGCAACGACAGGATTTTCTTTTTGGAATGAGTATCTTCCCTCGCATGCATTATTACTTCTTTACTCTATCACTCGCACCCTCACATTGACGAATTAACACAGAAATTGCGTCACAGTGAAATACTCTGGGTTCCATGCATTCTCTTTCCCAATCTAGGAACGTTACTACGGCAACGACAGAATTATCTATTGGGGTCCTGTATCTCCTCTCCGATGAACAATTTCTTCTTTACTGTACCACTTGCACCCTCACATTGACGAATTAACACAGAAATTGAGTCACAATGAAATACTCTGGGTTCCATGCCTTCTCTTTCACAATCTAGGAACGTTTCTATGGCGACGACAGGATTTTCTATTGGGGTTCTGTATCTCCTTTCCGATGCACAATTTCTTCTTTACTGTATCACTCGCACCCTCACGTTGACGAATTAACACAGAAATTGCGTCACAATGAAATAATCTGGGTTCCATGCCTTCTCTTTCACAATCTAGGAACGTTTCTATGGCGACGACAGGATTTTCTATTGGGGTCGTGTATCTCCATTCCGATGCACTATTTCCTCTTTACTTTATCCCTCACACATTCACGTTGACGAATTAACACAGAAATTGCGCCGCAATGAAATACTCTGGGTTCCAAGCCTTCACTTTCCCAATCTAGGAACGTTTCTATGGCAACGTCAGGATTTTCTATTGGGGTCTTGTATCTCCTTTCCGATGCACTATTTCTTCTTTACTGTATCACTCGCACCCTCACATTGACGAATTAATACGGAAATTGCGTCACAATGAAGTAATCTGGGTTTCATGCCTTCTCTTTCACAATCTAGGAACGTTTCTATGGCAACGACAGGATTTTCTATTGGGGTCCTGTATCTCCTTTCCGATGCACAATTTCTTCTTTACTGTATCACTCGCACCCTCACGTTGACAAATTGACACATAAATTGCGTCTCAATGAAATACTCTGGGTTAAATGCCTTCTCCTTCCCAATCTAGGAGCGTTTCTATGGCAACGACAGGATTTTCTATTGTGGTCCTGTATCTCCTTTCCGATGAACAATTTCTTCTTTACTGTATCACTCGCACCCTCGTATTGACGAATTAACACAGAAATTGCGTCACAATGAAATACTCGGTGTTCCATGCCATCTCTTTCCAAATCTAGGAACGTTTCTACGGCAACGACAGGATTTTCTATTCGGGTCCTGTATTTCCTTTCCGATGCACAATTTCATTTTTACTGTATCACTCGCAACCTCACGTTGACGAATTATCACAGAAATTCCGTCGCAATGAAATACTCTGGGTTCCATGCCTCCGCTTTCCAAATCCAGGAACGCTTTTATGGCAACGACAGGATTTTCTATTGGTGTCATGTATCTCCTTTCCGATGCACAATTTCTTCTTTACTGTATCACTCGCACCCTCACGTTGACGAATTATCACAGAAATTGCGTCGCAATGAAATACTCTGGGTTCCATGAATTCTCTTTCCCAATCTAGGAACGTTTCTATGGCAACGACAGGATTTTCTATTGGGGTCCTGTATCTCCTTTCCGACGCACAATTTCTTCTTTACTGTATCACTCGTACCCTCACGTTGACGAATTATCACAGAAATTGCGTCACACTGAAATAGTCTGGGTTCCATGTCTTCTCTTTCCAAATCTAGGAACGTTTCTATGGCAACGACAGGATTTTCTTTTAGGGATTAGTATCTTCTCTCCCATTCAGTATTTCTTCATTACTGTATCACTCGCACCCTCACATTGACGAATTAACACAGAAATAGCGTCACAGTGAAATACTCCGGGTTCCATGCCTTCTCTTTCCCAATCTAGGAACGTTTCTATGGCTACGACAGGATTTTCTATTGGGGTCCTCTATCTCCTTTCCGATGAACAATTCCTTTTTTACTGTACCACTCGCACCCTCACATCGACGAATTAACACAGAAATTGCGTCACAATGAAATACTCTGGGTTCCATGCCTTCTCTTTCCCAATCTAGGAACGTTTCTATGGCAACGACAGGATTTTCTATTGGGGTCCTGTATTTCCTTTCCGATGCACAATTTCTTCTTTACTGTATCACTCGCACCCTCACGTTGACGAATTAACACAGAAATTGCGTCACAATGAAATACTCTGGGTTCCATGCCTTCTCTTTCCCTATCTAGGAACGTTCCTATGGCAACTACAGGATTTTCTATTGGGGTCCAGTATCTCTTTTCCGATGCATTATTTCTTCTTTACTGTATCACTGGCACACTCACATTTCGAATTAATACAGAAATTGCGTCACAATAAACTACTCTGGGTTCCATACCTTCTCTTTCCCAATCTAGGAACGTTTCTATGGCAACGACAGGATTCTCTAATGGGGTCCTGTATCTCCTTTCCGATGCACAATTTCTCCTTTACCGTATCACTCGCACCCTCACGGTGACGAATTAGCACAGAAATTGCGTCACAATGAAATACTCTGAATTCCATGTCTTCTCTTTCCCAATGTAGGAACGTTTCTATTGCAACGACAGGATTTTCTATTGGGGTCCTGTATCTCCTTTCCGATGCACTATTTCCTCTTTACTGTATCCCTCACACCCTCACGTTGACGAATTAACACAAAAATTGCGCCGCAATGAAATACTCTGGGTTCCAAGCCTTCTCTTTCCCAATCTAGGAACTTTTCTATGGCAACGACAGGATTTTCTGTTGGGGTCCTGTATCTCCTTTCCGATGCACAATTTCTTCTTTACTGTATCACTCGCACCCTCACATTGACGAATTAATACAGAGATTGCAGTCCAATGAAATACTCTGCGTTCCATGCCTTCTCCTTCGCAATCTAGGTACGTTTCTATCTCAACGACAGGATTTTCTATTGGGGTCCTGTATTTCCTTTCCGATGCACAATTTCTTGTTTACTGTATCACTTGCACCCTCACGTTGACGAAATAACACAGAAATTGCGTCGCAATGAAGTACTCTGGGTTCCATGCCTTCTCTTTCCCAATCTAGGAACGTTTCCATGGCAACGCCAGGATTTTCTATTGGGGTCCTGTATCTCCCTTCCGATGCACAATTTCTTGTTTACTGTATCACTCGCACCCTCACGTTGACGAAATAACACAGAAATTGCGCCGCATTGAAATACTCTGGGTTCAATGCCTTCTCCTTCCTAATCTAGGAACGTACCTACAGCAACAACAAAGTTTTCTATTGGGGTCCTTTATCTCCTTTCCGATGCAAAATTTCTTCTTTACTCTATCACTCGCACCTTTACATTGACGAATGAACGAAGATACTGCGTCGCAATGAAATAATCTGGGTTCCGTGCCTTCTCTTTCACAATCTAGGAACGTTTCTATGGCAACGACAGGATTTTCTTTTAGGGATGAGTATCTTCTCTCCCAAGCACTGTTTCTTCTTTACTGTATCACTCGCACCCTCACATTGACAAATTAACACAGAAATTGCGTCACAGTGAAATAATCTCTATTCCATACCTTCTCTTTCCCAATCTTGGAACGTTTCTATGGCAACGACAGGATATTCAATTGGGGCCCTGCATCTCTTTTCTGATGCACACTTTCTTCTTTACTGTATCACTCGCACCCTCACGTGGACGAATTAACACATAAATTGCGTCACAATGAAATACTCTGGTTTCCATGCCTTCTCTTTCCCAATCTAGGAACGTTTCTACGGCAACGACAAAATTTTCTATTGGGATCCTGTATCTCCTTTCCGATGCACAATTCCTTCTTTACTGTATCACTCGCACCCTCACGTTGACGAATTATCACAGAAATTGCGTCACAATGAAATACTCTGTATTCCATGCCTTCTCTGTCCCAATCTAGGAACGTATCTATGGCAACGACAGGATTTTCAATTGGGGTCCTGTATCTCGTTTCTGATGCACAATTTCTTCTTTACTGTATCACTCGCATCCTCACGTTGACGAATTAACACAGAAATTGCGTCACAATGAAATACTCTGGGTTAGATGCCTTCTCTTTTCCAATCTAGGAACTGTTCTATAGCAACGACAGGATTTTCTAATGGGGTCCTATGTCTCCTTTCCGATGCACAATTTCTTCTTCACTGTATCCCTCGCACCCTCACATTGACGAATGAACAAAGATATTGCGTCGCAATGAAATAATCTGGGTTCCATGCCTTCTCTTTCACAATCTAGGAACGTTTCTATGGCAACGACAGGATTTTCTTTTAGGGATGAGAATCTTATCTCCCATGCACTATTTCTTTTTTACTGTATCACTCGCACCCTCACATTGACGAATTAACACAGAAATTGCGTCGCAATGAAATACTCTGGGTTCCGTGCCTTCTCTTTCCCAATCCAGCAACGTTTCTACGGCAACGATAAAATTTTCTATTGGGATCCTGTATCTCCGTTCCGATGCACAATTTCTTCTTTACTGTATCACTCGCACCTTCACGTTGACGAATTAACACAGAAATTGCGTCGCAATGAAATACTCTTGGGTCCATGCCTTCTCTTTCCCAATCTAGGATCGTTTCTACGGCAACGACAGGATTTTCTATTGGGGTCCTGTATCTGTTTTCCGATGCACTATTTCTTCTTTACTGTATCCCTCGCACCCTCACATTGACGAATTAACACAGAAATTGCGTCACAATGAAATACTCTGTGTTCCATGCCTTCTCTTTCCCAATCTAGGAACGTTTCTATGGCAACGACAGGACTTTCTATTGGGGTCCTGTATCTCCTTTCCGATGCACAACTTCTTCTTTATTGTATCACTCGCACCCTCACGTTGACGAATTAACACAGATATTGCGTCACAATAAAGTACTCTGGGTTCCATGCCTTCACATATCCAATCTAGGAACGTTTCTATGGCAACGACAGGATTTTCTATTGGGGTCCTGTATCGCCTTTCCGATGCACAATTTCTTCTTTATTGTATCACTCGCACCCTCACGTTAACGAATTAACACAGAAAATGCGTCACAAACAATTACTCTGGGACCATGCCTTCTCCTTCCCAATCTAGGAACGTCTCTACGGCAACGACAAAATTTTGTATTGGGGTCCTGTAACTCCTTTCCGATGCACAACTTCTTCTTTACTGTATCACTCGCACCCTCACGTTGACGAATTACCACAGAAATTACGTCACAATGAAATACTCTGGGTTCCTTGCCTTCTATTTCCCAATCTAGGAAAGTTTCTACGGCAACGACAAAATTTTCTATTGGGGTCCTGTATCTCTTTTCCGATGCACTATTTCTTCTTTACTGTATCACTCGCACTCTCACGTTGACGAATTAACACAGAAATTGCGTCACAATGAGATACTCTGGGTTACATGCCTTCTCTTTCCCAATCTAGGAACGTTTCTACGGCAACGACAAAATTTTCCATTGGGGTCCTGTATCTCCTTTCTGATGCACTATTTCTTCTTTACTGTATCACCCCCACCCTCACGTTGACGAATTAACACAGAAATTGCGTCACAATGAAATACTCTGTGTTCCACGCCTTCTCTTTCCCAATGTGGGAACGTTTCTATGGCAACGACAGGATTTTCTTTTAGGGATGAGTATCTTCTCTCCCATGCACTATTTATTCTTTGCTGTATCACTCACACTCTCACATTGACGAATTAACACAGAAATTGCGTCAGAATGAGATACTCTGGGTTCCATGCCTTCTCTTTCCCAATCTAGGAACGTCTCTATGGCAACTAAAAAATTTTCTATTGTGGTCCTGTATCTCCTTTCCGAAGCATTATTTCTTCTTTACTGTATCATACGCACCCTCACGATGAGGAATTAACACGGAAATTGCGTCACAATGAAATACTCTGTGTTCCATGCCTTCTCATTCCCAATCTAGGAACGTTTCTACGACAACGGCAAAATTTTCTGTTGGGGTCCTGTATCTCTTATCCGATGCATAACTTCTTCTTTACTGTATCACTCGCACCCTCACGTTGACGAATTAACACAGAAACTGCGTCACAATGAATTACTCTGGGTTTCACGCCTTCTCTTTCCCAATCTAGGAACGTTTCTACGGCAACGACAAAATTTTCTATCGGGGTCCTGTATCTCCTTTCCGATGCACAATTTCTTTTTTACTGCATCACTCGCACCCTCACGTTGACGAAATAACACAGAAATTGCGTCGCAATGAAATACTCTGGGTTCCGTGCCTTCTCTTTCCCAATCCAGCAACGTTTCTACGGCAACGACAAGATTTTCTATTGGGATCCTGTATCTCCTTTCCGATACACAATTTCTTCTTTACTGTATCACTCGCACCCTCACGTTGACGAATTAACACAGAAATTGCGTCGCAATGAAATACTCTGGGGTCCATGCTTTCTCTTTCCCAATCTAGGATCATTTCTACGGCAACGACAGGATTTTCTATTGGGGTCCTGTATCTCCTTTCCGATTCACTATTTCTTCTTTACTGTATCACTCTCACCCTCACATTGACGAATTAACACAGAAATTGCGTCACAATGAAATACTCTGTGTTCCATGCCTTCTCTTTCCCAATATAGGAACGTTTCTATGGCAACGACAGGATACTCTATTGGGGTCCTTTACCTCCTTTCCGATGTACACTTTCTTCTTTACTGTATCACTGGCACCCTCACGTTGACGAATTAACACAGATATTGCGGCACAATAAAGTACTCTGGGTTCCATGCCTTCACATATCCAATCTAGGAACGTTTCTATGGCAACGACAGGATTTTCTATTGGGGTCCTGTATCTCCTTTCCGATGCACAATTTCTTCTTTACTGTAACACTCGCACCCTCACGTTAACGAATTAACACAGAAAATGCGTCACAAAGAATTACTCTGGGACCATGCCTTCTCCTTCCCAATCTAGGAACGTCTCTACGGCAAAGACAAAATTTTGTATTAGGGTCCTGTAACTCCTTTCCGATGCACAACTTCTTCTTTACTGCATCACTCGCACCCTCACGTTGACGAATTACCACAGAAATTTCGTCACAATGAAATACTCTGGGTTCCTTGCCTTCTATTTCCCAATCTAGGAACGTTTCTACGGCAACAACAAAATTTTCTATTGGGGTCCTGTATCTCCTTTCCGATGCACTATTTTTCTTTACTGTATCACTCGCACTCTCACGTTGACGAATTAACACAGAAATTGCGTCACAATGAGATACTCTGGGTTACATGTCTTCTCATTCCCAATCTAGGAACGTTTCTACGGCAACGACAAAATTTTCCATTGGGGTCCTGTATCTCCTTTCTGATGCACTGTTTCTTCTTTACTGTATCACCCCCACCCTCACGTTGACGAATTAACACAGAAATTGCGTCACAATGAAATACTCTGTGTTCCACGCCTTCTCTTTCCCAATGTGGGAACGTTTCTATGGCAACGACAGGATTTTTTTTTAGGGATGAGTATCTTCTCTCCCATGCACTATTTCTTCTTTGCTGTATAACTCACATCCTCACATTGACGAATTAACACAGAAATTGCGTCACAATGAAATACTCTGGGTTCCATGCCTTCTCTTTCACAATCCAATAACGTTTCTATGGTAACGACAGGATTTTCTTTTAGGGAAGAATATCTTTTCTCCCATGCACTATTTCTTCTTTACTGTATCATTCGCAGCCTCACATTGACGAATTAACACAGAAATTACGTCACAGTGAAATACTCTGGGTTCCATGCCTTTTCTTTCCCAATCTAGGAGCGTTTCTACGGCGACGACAAAATTTTCCATTATGGTCCTGTATCTCCTTTCCGATGCACAATTTCTTCTTTCCTGTATCACTCGCACCCTGACGTTGACGAATTAGCACAAAAAATGCGTCACAATGAAATACAGTGTGTTCCATGCCTTTTCTTTCCCAATCTAGGAACGTTTCTATGGCAACGACAGGATTTTCAATTGGGGTCCTCTATCTCCTTTCCAAAGCACTATTTCTTCTTTACTGTATCACTCGCACCCTCACGTTGACGAATTACCACAGAAATTGCGTCACAATGAAATACACTGTGTTCCATGCCTTCTCCTTCCCAATCTAGGAACGTTTCTACGGCAACGGCAAAATTTTCTATTGGGGGCTGTATCTCCTTTCCGATGCACAATTTCTTCTTTACTGTACCACTCGCACTCTCACATTGACGAATTAAGACAGAAATTGCGTCGCAATGAAATACTCTGGGTACCATACCTTTCTTTCCCAATCTAGGGACGTTTCTACGGCAACGACAAAATTTTCTATTGGGGTCCCGTATCTCCTTTCCGATGCACAATTTCTTCTTTACTGTATCACTCGCACCCTCACATTGACGAATTAACACAGAAATTGCGTCACAATATAATACTCTGGGTTCCATGCCTGCTCTTTCACAATCTAATAACGTTTCTATGGCAACGACAGGATATTATTTTAGGGATGAGTATGTTCTCTCCCATGCACTATTTCTTCTTTACTTTATCATGCGCACCCTCACATTGACGAATTAACACAGAAATTGCGTCACAATGAAATACTCTGGGTTCTAGCATCGTTTCCATGGCAACGACAGGATTTTCTATTGGGGTCCTGTATCTAATTTCCGATGTACAATTTCTTCTTTACTGTATCACTCGCAGCCTCACGTTGACGAATTAACACAGATATTGCGTCACAATGAAGTACTCTGGGTTCCATGCCATCTCTTTCCCAATCTATGAACGTTTCTATGGCAACGACAGGATTTTCTATTGGGGTCCTGTATCTCCTTTCCGATGCACAATTTTTCTTTACTGTATCACTCGCTTCCTGACGTTGACGAATTAACACAGTAATTGCGTCACAATGAAATACTCTGGGTTCCATGCCTACTCCTTCCCAATCTAGGAACGTCTCTACGGCAACGACAAAATTTTCTATTGGGGTCCTGTATCTCCTTTCCGATGCACAACTTCTTCTTTACTGTATCACTCGCACCCCCCCGTTGACGAATTAACACAAAAATTGCGTTACAATGAAATCCTATGTGTTCCATCTCTTCTCCTTCCCAATCTAGGAATGTTTCTACGGCAACGACAAACTTTCCTATTGGTTTCCTGTATCTCCTTTCCGATGCACAATTTCTTCTTTACAGTATCACTCGCACCCTCACGTTGACGAATTAACGCAGAAATGGCGTCATAATGAAATACTCTGGGTTCCATGCCTTCTCCTTCCCAATTAAGGAACGTTTCTACAGCAACGACAAAATTTTCTATTGGGGTCCTGTATCTCCTTTCCGATGCACAATTTCTTCTTTACTTAATCACTCGCACCCTCACGTTGACGAATTAACACCGAAATTGCGTCACAATGAAATACACTGGGTTCCATGCCATCTTTTTCACAATCATGAACGTTTCTATGCCAACGACAGGATTTTCTTTTAGGGATGAGTATCTTCTCTCCCATGCACTATTTCTTGTTTATTGTATCACTTGGACCCGCACGTTGACGAATTAACACAGAAATTGCGTCACAATGAATTACTCTGGGTTTTATGCCTTCTCTTTCCCAATCTAGGAACGTTTCTACGGCAAGGACAAAATTTTCTATTGGGGTCCTGTATCTCCTTTCCGATGAACTATTTCTTCTTTACTGTATCACTCGCACTCTCACGTTGACGAATTAACACAGAAATTGCGTCACAATGAGATACTCTGGGTTACATGCCTTCTCTTTCCCAATCTAGGAACGTTTCTACGGCAACGACAAAGTTTTCCATTGGGGTCCTGTATCTCCTTTCTGATGCACTATTTCTTCTTTACTGTATCACCCGCACCCTCACGTTGACGAATTAACACAGAAATTGCGTCACAATGAAATACTCTGTGTTCCACGCCTTCTCTTTCCCAATGTGGGAACGTTTCTATGGCAACGACAGGATTTTCTTTTAGGGATGAGTATCTTCTCTCCCATGCACTATTTCTTCTTTACTGTATCACTCACACCCTCACATTGACGAATTAACACAGAAATTGCGTCACAATGAAATACTCTGGGTTCCAAGCCTTCTCTTTCACAATCCAATAACGTTTCTATGGCAACGACCGGATTTTCTTTCAGGGAAGAATAACTTTTCTCCCATGCACTATTTCTTCTTTACTGTATCATTCGCAGCCTCGCATTGACGAATTAACACAGAAATTGCGTCACAATGAATTACTCTGGGTTTTATGCCTTCTCTTTCCCAATCTAGGAACGTTTCTACGGCAAGGACAAAATTTTCTATTGGGGTCCTGTATCTCCTTTCCGATGAACTATTTCTTCCTTACTGTATCACTCGCACTCTCACGTTGACGAATTACCACAGAAATTACGTCACAATGAAATACTCTGTGTTCCATGCCTTCTCCTTCCCAATCTAGGAACGTTTCTACGGCAACGGCAAAATTTTCTATTGGGGCTGTATCTCCTTTCCGATGCACAATTTCTTCTTTACTGTATCACTCGCACCCTCACGTTGACGAATTAACACAGAAATTGCGTCACAATGAAATAATCTGCGTCCCATGCCTTCTCCTTCCCAATCTAGGAAAGTTTCTACGGCTACGACAAAATTTTCTATTGGGGTCCTGTATCTTCTTTCCAATGCACAATTTCTTCTTTACTGTATCACTCGCACCCTCACATTGACGAATTAACACAGAAATTGCGTCGCAATGAAATACTCTGGGTACCATACCTTTTCTTTCCCAATCTAGGGACGTTTCTACGGCAACAACAAAATTTTCTGTTGGGGTCCTGTATCTCCTTTCCGATGCACAATTTCTTCTTTACTGTATCATTCGCACCCTCACATTGACGAATTAACACAGAAATTGCGTCACAATATAATACTCTGGGATCCATGCCTTCTCTTTCACAATCTAATAACGTTTCTATGGCAACGACAGGATATTCTTTTAGGGATGAGTATGTTCTCTCCCATGCACTATTTCTTCTTTACTTTATCACGGGCACCCTCACATTGACGAATTAACACAGAAATTGCGTCACAATGAAATACTCTGGGTTCCATGCCTTCTCTTTCCCAATCTAGCATCGTTTCTATGGCAACGACAGGATTTTCTATTGGGGTATTGTATCTCCTTTCCGATGTACAATTTCTTCTTTACTGTATCACTCGCAGCCTCACGTTATCGAATTAACACAGATATTGCGTCACAATGAAGTACTCTGGGTTCCATGCCATCTCTTTCCCAATCTAGGAACGTTTCTATGGCAACGACAGGATTTTCTATTGGGGTTCTGTATCTCCTTTCCGATGCGCTAATTTTCTTTACTGTCTCACTCGCTTCCTGACGTTGACGAATTAACACAGTAATCGCGTCACAATGAAATGCTCTGGGTTCCATGCCTACTCCTTCCCAATATAGGAACGTCTCTACGGCAACGACAAAATTTTCTATTGGGGTCCTGTATCTCCTTTCCGATGCACAACTTCTTCTTTACTGTATCACTCGCAGCCCTACGTTGACGAATTAACACAGAAATTGCGTTACAATGAAATCCTATGTGTTCCATGTCTTCTCCTTCCCAATCTAGGAACGTTTCTACGGCAACGACAAACTTTTCTATTGGTTTCCTGTATCTCCTTTCCGATGCACAATTTCTTCTTTACTTAATCACTCGCACCCTCACGTTGACGAATTAACACTGAAATCGCGTCACAAGGAAATAAACTGGGTTCCATGCCTTCTCTTTCACAGTCATGAACGTTTCTATGCCAACGACGGGATTTTCTTTTAGGGATGAGTATCTTCTTTCCCATGCACTATTTCTTGTTTACTGTATCACTTGCACCCTTACGTTGACGAATTAACACAGAAATTGCGTCACAATGAATTACTCTGGGTTTTATGCCTTCTCTTTCCCAATTTAGGAACGTTTCTACGGCAACGACAAAATTTTCTATTGGGGTCCTGTAACTTCTTTCCGATGCACATCTTCTTCTTTACTGTATCACTCGCACCCTCACGTTGACGAATTGCCACAGAAATTGCGTCACAAGGAAATACTCTGGGTTCCATGCCTTCTCTTTCCCAATCTAGGACCGTTTCTACGGCAACGACAAAATTTTCTATTGGGTTCCTGTATCTCCTTGCCGATGCACTATCTCTTCTTTACTGTATCACTCGCACCCTCACGTTGCCGATTTAACATAGAAATTGCGTCACAATGAAATACTCTGGGTTCCATGCCTTCTCTTTCCCAATCTAGGAACGTTTCTACTGCAGCGACAAAATGTTCTATTGGGGTCCTGTATCTCCTTTC